>NW_007259386.1:57898-129877 GCF_000164805.1 Carlito syrichta
AGAATCGCTGTAACAGGTACTGGCTGGCTTTGTGGCTGGGGTCTTAGTTCGGCCTGGTCCGGGTTGGAGCCATCTTGTTGAGGCGAGGCCGGCCCCGCCCTCTGGTACCTCTGACCTTACATTCAAGCCTTTTGGTCATAGGGGCGCCGGCTGGTTCTAGCAATTTTCTGCTGGGGAGGGGCGGCGTGGGGGGGTTTAAGGCTGGTATGGGGCCAGAGGTGGTTTGGATGGAAGGGGCGAGTATGAATATAACAGTAGTTGGTTGACCGTTATTCGAGAGAGCTCTGCCAGGCGCTGTTGGAGAAACCTAAAAACACATGGGGCCATCGACAAGAGGAGAAAAACAACAATCAGTGGAGTGAGAACAGGGAGAAGCCACGTTAGAAGCTGGGGTTGCCACCACCCTGAGAATGGGCCTTCGGTCAGGTCTTCTCTCCGTTTTTGGAGGCTTTTTTGTAATTGTTTAATTTTGTCCTTGACTATCCCTGATTTATTGGCATAGAAGTAGCATTAAAGAAATTGGCATATCCCTCTTTCTTTAGCTGTTAGTAGGTCTAGTCCCCATTGATTCTGGAGGACCATGTCAGCCAGGGAATCTAGTTGTGTGTGTACAGCCAGGGCGTTTCCTTGGATGACAGGGTCTGTGCCTGTCTGATGGCCTTGATAGTGGACGATGGCTATCTCCTTGGGTTTTTGTAGGGCCTGGAGTAAATGTTGAATGGCCTTATTGTTGACCACTGGAGTTCCCCGGGTGGTTAAGAACCCCCTTTCTTTCCAGATCGCCGTATGACTATGAGCAATAAGTAAAGCATACTTAGAATCAGTATATATAGTGGCCCTGCGTCCCTTCGCCAGCTGTAATGCTCGGGTGAGTGCCACCAGCTCTGCCTTTTGAGAAGAAGTCTCTCGTGGCAGTGAGGCAGCTTCCACCATGGTGGGAGGAGAGACTGCTGCATAGGCTGCCCTGCGGCCTCCGTCTGGCCCCCTAGTTGAGCTTCCAGGTTTGAAGAATGTGAGATCAGGGTTAGACAGAGGTTGGTCAGAGAGTCCCATGCAAAGGGGGTAAGGGCCTCTACCAGCTCCACACAGGAATGTTCAGGCAAAACTGAGGAGCTAGTGGAGTGAAGGAGAGTAGCTGGATTTAGAAGCAGCAATGAATGAAGAGACACTTGGGGGTGTTTTATGAATAAAAGGTGGAACTCCTGGACCCTAGAAGGGCTTAGTAAGGATAATGACTTATGACCCAAGAGGTTCTGGAGTCTGTGGGGGGAGTAGACCGCAACCGGCTGTTGAAGGGTAAGCTTTAGAGCCTCCTTGGTTAAACAAGCTGCCGCTGTCAGCACCCGGAGGCAAGGCTGCCATCCCTGGATGATGGGGTCCAACTGTTTGGACAGGAAGGCGACCGGTCAGTGAGAGGTTTCCACTGGTTGGGTCAGAACCCCGGTAGCTGTCCCAGTTATTTCCTTGGTGAACAGGAAGAAAGGCTTGCGGGAGTCAGGAAGCATAAGTGGGGGGGGGGAAGCTAGGAGCGTGTCTCGTAAGGTCTGGAAGGCGTAGGCTAGAGCTGAGGGAGAAGTGAGGGGGCCAGTGGGAGTTTCCTTAGCTGCAGCATATAGCAGTTTAGCAAGCACAGCGCAATTGGGGACCCAATGCCTAAAGAAGCCCACCAGCCCAAGGAAAGACAAGATTTCAGCACCTGAGGTTGGGGGTAAGAGTTCTCTGATGGAGGTGGTGCGGTCCGCTGCAAGGGCCTTGGAGGTGGGGGTGAGGGCCACCCCTAGGTAGGTGACTTGTGGGGTAGAGAGTTGAGCTTTGGAAGGGGAGACCCTGTATCCCCACTGTGCTAGAAAGTTAAGGAGGGAGGCTGTATCCCAGAGAGAGACCTCCCTGGAGGGGCTGCACAGGAGGAGGTCATCTACATACTGGAGGAGAGTGCTACACCCAGAGTCATAAGAAGCCAGGTCCTCGGCCAATGCCTGGCCGAAAAGGTGGAGACTGTCACGGAATCTCTGAGGCAGGACCGTCCAGGTTAATTGTTGGGTCCTGTGGGTGTCTGGATCCTCCCAAGTAAAGGCGAAGAGTGGCTGGGAGTCTGGATGGAGGGGGATGGTAAAGAAAGCATCCTTAAGGTCCAGGACTGTGAAATGAGTGGTAGTGGGGGGTATCTGAGATAGGAGAGTGTATGGGTTAGGGACTACTGGATGCAGTGGAACTACAGCAGAGTTGATTATCCACAGATCCTGCACCAGTCGATAAGCACCAGACGGCATTTTTACTGGGAGGATGTGAGTATTACAGGGGGAGTTGGTAGGAACCAGAAGACCCTGGAGGAGCAGCCAGTTAACAGTGGGCTGGAGGCCCTTGAGACAGGTATTTGAGGCCTGGAAGGGAAGCAAGAGGGATCCTTAAGGCGAATGAGGACTGGGGTGTGGTGATTGGCCACCACTGGAGTGGAAGTGTCCCAGACTACTGGATTAATTTTTCAGGGGAAATGGGGAAATCAGATGAAGTTTCCGGGGAGAAGACAGCACAGGCGAGGGCCAGGAGTGGAGTTGGGGGAACTCGGTGTGAGGTAGGCAAATAGATGCCCTGAGCTTGTACAGAAGGTCTCGTCCCAGTAAGGGGGCTGGGCAGGATGGGATAACTAAGAATGAATGGGTGAAGGGACGGCCTTCAAAAAGGCAGGACACCGGGCCCGTCTCTAGCAGCTTGGAGAGAACCCCCGAGATGCCCACAACTGAGACCTGAGAAGGATGTAAAGGCCCGAGGAAGGAGAGTAAAACAGAATAGGTAGCCCCCGTGTCCACCAAAAGGGAGATGGACTTACCCGCTACCCATAGTGTGGCCCTGGGCTCGGCAAGGGTGATTGGGGTGTTCGAGTCCAGGCGCCTTCAGTCGTCCAGGAGGCCCAGGAGCTCTGGTGTTGGGGGAGCCAGCCCCCTGCAAAACTCTGTCGCCGGGGGATGGTTCTCCCCCAGGGGGCACTCAAACTTCCAATGTCCCTTTTGTCTGCAGACTGGGCAAGGTCGAGTCGGTGGCCTGGGGTTGGGGTATTGCTTTGCCCAGTGGCCTTCCTGGTCACACCTGAAGTGGGCTCCCAGAGGTGTTTGGGTCTTGAACTGTTTCCTGGGACGGAGGCTCTGAGGCCCCTGTTGTGTCGGCCGTAGGGCAGCGACTAGGGCTTGGGTTTGAAGGGCCACCTTCTGTTTTAGCCTCTGGGCTCGCACTGCCTCGGCTTCCTCCTCTTGGGCATTATAAACTTTAAAGGCCATATTCACCAGGTCTTGGAGTGGAGTCTGGGGGCCCTCCTCTGCCTTTTTAAGCTTGCGCCGGATGTCCGGAGCAGACTGGGTGATAAAGTGGATAGCTAAGACTGTGGACCTCGGCAGTGAGGAAGGGTCCAAACGAGTGTGAAGGGTAAGAGCCTCTGTTAAACGATTAAGGAAAGAGACTGGGTTTTCATAGGCTCCTGTGTGATCTCCCTCAGTTTGTCATAGTTAACGACTTTTTGAGTTGCCTTTTCCATCACTACAATAAGGCAGCGGACCATCTGATCCCTCCTAGTCTTACCTATGGCACCATCCTGATAGTTCCATTGTGGGTCCTCAGCAGGCACCGTTGTGGCCCCGACTAAGAATGGTCGGAGTTATGTACCTGATCAGCATAGTCCCGAGCTGCTGAGGTGACGCGACTGCGCTCCTCGGGAGTGAGGGTGGAGGTTAAAATTATGTAGAGGTCGTGCCACGTGAGCTCGTATGCCTGAGTGAGGTATCGAAACTCCTTGGTGTAGGTAGTTGGGTTGGCAGAGTAGGAGCCTAGGCACTTTTCAATCTGGGACAGGTCCCCCAGGGAGAAGGGAACATGTATCCGAACCAGTCCCTCAGCACCTGCCACCTCCCGGAGAGGGGCCAGTAACTGGACCCGGGACCTGGTAACCGGTGGGCTGGTTCATTTAGAGGGCGGTGTAGGATTGTAAGATGGCAGCGAGGTGACAGCAGGGAATGAGGTGGAAGGAGGGCAAGATGGCGGTGACGACGGAAGAGGAGGGTGCAGCTTGTGGGTGGCTGGGGCAGAGCCGGAAACCGAGGAGTCAGGTGTGACTTCAACAGGACCAGAGGAAGGAGGTGGTGTCTCCGAAGTAGTAGGGACAGAAATGGATGGGGGAGGGGAGCCGACCAAACCCAGAATGACTGGAGCTGAAGACAAAGGAATTAGAGATGGCGGGCTGGGGGGAAGAGCTGGATATGGGGGGGGTGGGATGGGAGATAAGGCAGGAGCAGACACCGGAGGGGCCTGAGTGGAAGAGGTCTGGGCACAGGAGGTCGGATAAGAAGGGGGTTGAGGAAGAGCAGACCTTTGAGAAGAGGTGGATGGGAGAGGAGGAGAAGGAGGCATAGGAGCTGGAGAGGGAAGGCCAAGGTCATCCGGAGGATCTGCAAAGGAAGATTCCGACACAGGGAGAGGCTGATAGTCTCTATTGGGGGATTTGGCCAGGAGGACCTGGGCCGAGGAACATCTGATGCAGAGGTCTGGGTGGGAGCGCAATGCCCAAAAGGCCTGGACATTAGGGACCTCGGACCATTTCCCAGTCCGGTGACAACAGTTATTGAGATTGGTGAGGAGGCCAAAATCGAAAGTTCCCTCGGGGGGCCAGCGAGACTGATTGTCCAGAGGATATTGGGGTCGGGCCTGGGAGGAAAGGAAGATTAGCTTCTGTTTACAGATATCCCGGACAACCCGAGTAGCCAGATTAGATATGAGACACCGCAAGGGGGTCTGAGCCTTAGTTTTAGAAGGCTGGCTTCCTATGGCCGCAACCTCCGTCCCCGGGTCCCTAAACAAGTGAGCCCAGCGTCCCAGACCCACTCAGAATAGGGACGGAAAGGAAGATCCGCTTCCTTTTATAGGGTTGGCGATCCGGAGATAGAGACGTCTCCACTACACCAGAGCCAAAGGCACCATGCCGCAGGGGTGAGCCCAGACGTAGCTGCGATTTCGGACCGGGCACCCTGGAGGGTAGGAGGAGAAGTCAGGGAAAGCGAGGGACTCACCACTTTGTCTGAGGTCCTGGGGCCAGGTCCTGTTCCCGAGAGAGGTCCCGGATCAGGAGAGGAGTGGGAAACCCGCTGGGGCCCCGCACCATCCTCCTGGGTTTCGGCACCAAATGTAAGGTAAACAAAACCAGACCAGGCGAAACGGCAACAAAGGAGCCAAGAAAAATTTATTAGCGCAATCCTGGGTGAGGTTCTCCGGTCCATATGGCTGTGGGCCGGAGAAGTCGTGCCCAGCAAGATGGGCGACAGGTTTATAAAGGGCACGCTGAGAAAGCTGTGAGAGGGATTGGGGAGAGTGATCATTGGCTGGGACAGCTGTCGTCTGTTGGCGATTGGCTGAACGGGGTTGCTAGAATCGCTGTAACAGGTACTGACTGGCTTTGCAGCTGGGATCTTGGTTCCGGCCTGGTCCGGGTTGAAGCCATCTTGTTGAGGCGAGGCCCGCCCTGCCCTCCAGTACCTCCGACCTTACAGAGAGGAGGGGTGGTCTTTTTCTAACCACATTTTCTTTTGCAGGAGACCTGCCAGACGTTTCCAATTCATGAGTTCATGAGCTAAAAGGTGGTCTTATGGCCAGGTGTTCTGGCTCACACCCATAATCCCAGTACTTTGGGAGGAGGGGGTGAGAGGATTGCCCGAGCCCATGGGTTTGAGATCAGCCTGGGCAACTTGGTGAGACCTCATTTCTATTAAAAAAAAAACAAAACAAAAGATGGTCTTATTATCATTTCTATGGCTTTGATTAGTTAAGGGGGTATATTCTGCCTTCTGCCTTTCACAGGGAACCTAAAAGATTATTCTTAGTGACTATTATGCTAAACCATGAACTGAATGATTGGTCTGTCCTATTCTTACATCTAATGAGTTTTTTTATGATTTGCCCAGGGAGTGGGGTAGGTTGCCAGCATGGCCTGCTGTCAAATGTAATTTTAAAAAATGTCTGAATGCTTCCTAAAACTTACCAATGGGAAATTTATTTACCTCTGTGTAGCCTGTGCTAGCTACCCTGCCTCAGAACCAGGCAGTGTCAAAATGGCCGCACTTTGGCTATATTGAATCCATTTTTTTGTCTTTTCATTTCACTAACCATCTACTGTAGCCTTTCCAGCTTGCTTATATTACTACACTCATTCCAATAATTCTGTGACTATGCAAAGACCTTTATAATTAACCTACTGCTTTTAAAACTTTATTACCTCTTGATACTTTCTCTTTTCTTCATACCCATCATACCTTCCACAGCCTAGCATCTGCAACCCTTAACATACATCAACTCCCCATCCTCCTCTCTTTTCTGTTTTTTCACAAAACTCTGTACAGAGCACCCTTGATGTAAATAACTCCATCTTAGGAAAAAAACACTCCATTTTACATTTTAAAAGGTGTTATGTCAACAGAAACCAGATGCTGTGCCTCATCAACAAGGGCTGAAACCAACCTGATAAAAACATAACCAAGAACAAGCCCTTCTACTATCAGTCCTCACCAGAGGACTTTGTGTCCCTAAAAAGACAGAACTTCAAAAGTTTGTCTTTCCCAGACACTTTCTTGCCATTACATGTGATATGCACCTGGCAACTGCCACTGGAAGCCCTGCCCCATCCATCATATTGCAGGAAGCTCTCCCCACATCAAAAAATTCATCCTTGCAAGATGCCTAATCTGCTGTCCCTGCTGGCCTGGAGAAATTTTTGCTCACCACACTTTCCCCTGGACTGGTTTGCTAACCTTTCCTCCTATTCTTTTATCTTAATGTTAAATTTTACTTTGTTTGCTGTGGAATGTTTAATCTATAACATTTATATATTGATTAAGTATACTACTATATACGGTTTGTAATATTGACTGACTTGTGGAGTGGCTTGAACCCTTGTTCCTATGGCTCTGATTACCGAGTGAAAAGGAAATACTAAGGAGAGTTGCCTCCTTGGGAACTCCATGTAGCCCATGGCTTTTATGATTAAGATAGCATCAATAAAAGTCAGACATTGTGAAAAGAGACAAGTATATGTGGACCTGGTTATCTCTAACATTGTACTGCTCATGACAAACTCTAACACAGCTAAAACCTAAATCTCTGGAGCTTTCATTTATGCTGCCAAATGTGATTGCAGGAAAAAAAAAAAGGATGCTGACTCTTTTTACATTAAATTTAGGGTCACGATTCTCAAATGTGTACTCAGCACTTCTTGAGAACCTAATGATGCTTCCTTAGTAAATTTCTTCTTCCCTATAAACTCCACCTTTCTAATTACTTCAATGTGAGATCTGTCCTGGTTCCTATGTAAACTAACATTTCCGTCATGGCACTGAATCCTCAGCATTCTTAACTACCAAGGACCTTGCTCTTGAAATGGACTCCAGGTCGGGCTCGGTGGCTCAGCCTGTAATCCCAGCACTTTGGGAGACCGAGGCGAGTGGATTGCCTAAGCCCGCAGGTTCAAGACCAGCCTGGGCAACTTGGTGAGACCTCGTCTCTACAATAAATCAAAAATTAGCCGTGTGTGGTAGCATGCACCTGTAGTTCCGGCTACATGGAAGACTGAAGTGGAAGGATCGCGGGAGCCCAGCAGGTCAATGCTGGGGTGGCCGTGAGTGTGTGCCACCGCACTCCAGCCTGGGCCATGGAGTGAGATTCTGACTCAAAAAAATAAAAAATTAAAATTAAAAAAAAATAAAAAAGAAATGGATTCCAGTCTTATCCTGTCGCCGGAGAGTTCTCTGTAATGGAGAGACAAAGAGGCCTCCATTCTTGCCCAAGTTCTTGAAAATGTTGAAGGAGAGAATTCCAGAGCAAGTGACTAGGTTGGCTAGCAAAGTAAAGAGTTTATTAAGGTGAAAAGACACACTTAAAGGGATGGGAGTACGGGGAGAGCTGCCTCCAGGAAGGAGGGTACACACTCCAAGGGAGGGGAGTGCAGACAGTCTCAGAATGAGAACTTCACCAAGGCGGTTTTGGTGATTGGTTTCTATCTTATTGGCCTTTAGGGAGGTGGCTGGGAGGAAGTTGAGGGTCACAGGCCATGGATTTGTCTTTATTTGGTCATCTGGGCTGAGTGATAAGCTTGTGTTCCATTTGCAATCATCAGGTGATAAAGAAGGGAGAGGGCCTGCTTTGTGCTCTGCTGATTCCAACCATGAACACCCTAGAGGTGTTTTCCAAATTTTTAGCTTCCACTTCCTGTTTCTTATAGGATAAAACAGAGGTCACATCTTCCTGTACTTACTAGCCTACCTCACTCCTGCAGCATCAATATTTTGCTATATACCCATAATAGCCTTCAGTATCCAGATATTATATAACAGCTCCCATATTTAAAAACAAGCAAGTAAACAAAAAACCTCTCTTGGCCCTACATCTTCTTCCAGCTTCTGTCTCATTGTTCTGTTCTTTTGTTTAAAGTGAAACTCTTTGAAACTGTTGTTTATTTTCTCTGTCTCTAATTGTTCACTTGACTTCTCTTAAGCTTCTTCCCCCTGACCCCAAATCAGACTGTTATCATCAACAAAAATATTTCTCACCTCAGAGATTTAGTCACCACAATAGAGATATGTGGAAATAAATCATTATTTGAAAAAAAAAAGTATAGAGTTTATTGACATCTTCACTGTAATTCAAAATTTGTATCTGCTTCCATAAACTATTTCTCAATTGATCCAGACTTCAGAGGGAACTGGGATGCTTCCTCTTGACATAAAAAAAAAAAACCCATATAAAAGAATTGTCAATACAATTAGTATATGCCTGGTGTATTCAGTACTTTGTTACCACATCACTTATTCCACTCTCAAAAATAAGCAACTCTCAATCTTTTCTTTCTCACAGAAATAAGCAACTCTCAATCTTTTCTTTCTCACAGAAATAAGCAACTCTCAATCTTTTCTTTCTCATGGACCCATTGACTGATGGAGTTCACATGCATAAAGTACCCTCAAAGAATCCCTGAGACACTAGCTTCCCCTCCATTAACCCTTCTCTCCCTCTTAAGAAACAACATTTATTGAGTATTTATTATGTGTTAAGTATCATTCTAAGCACCTGACATACATTGAATCATTTGATCCTTACCACAACTCTGCAGAGTAGGCACTATGATCATCCTCATTTTACAGATCAAGAAGAGGCCCAGAGAGAAGTAACAACCCTAAGGTCCCATGATTTAAAAAGTGGCAGAGTCAGAAGTCAAACCTAGGCTGCCAGGCTCAAGTGCACAAACCATTCTGCCTCACTACCCCACACTTTCAACTCTTACTTAAGAGACCAAAACCAGGTGGGTGAGGGTGCCAGTATTAAAAGCCTAACCTTGAAAAGCAATATCCATAAACATCCATGCTCTAATATTAACTTATGACTGCCTACCCTTCCCCTTTTATAAAATTCTACTCTCACCCATACCTACTATGCTTTATTTCATTCCCTCAAGCATGACAATTTCTCTCATGTTTTAGGGATAATGTACATTCTCATTTCTCTACTGAAATACTTTTTTCCTGGCTCTCACAAGGCTAGCGTCTTCACATCCTTCAGCCTTCCATCCAACTACCTCCTCTTTTCCCATTATTTACCACTGTACTCTGTAACTATCACAAGTAGAAATTATATATTTGTTTGATTGTTTAATTACTTTCTATTTTCCTATCTATATGCAAAATCCATTAAGGATGAGCTTGTTGCCTATACGGTCAACTGCAGTATGGACAGTGCTTGGCAAATAGTAGTTACTCCATATACATATATATATATTAAATTAATAAATGATTACCTAATCCAGTGATGAACAGAGGCTATGTACTAAGTAAACACTTGCTGCATTAATTGAATGAATAAATCTGGCCTAGTGTTTATCACATAGCCAATATGTAATAAATATTTGTTGAATGAATTAAATGCAATTGAAGTATTTCATAAAGAATTCACACATTGGTATAATCTAGCAAGGCAAACAAAAAATTCTTGTAGTTTGATATCTCAGTCCTGGCACCATCAGAGTAGAGATAGAGTGTGGCCACATCTCCTGAACAGAGGGAAGATGATTTTCCAGGAATATTCAGGCCTGATACACTTTGAACAGTACTCAAAATGGTTCTAATCAAATGTTTTTATAATATATTTTCATGTCTAGACATGTATATCTGTTTATAACTTGTAATTGTTGTAGCCCTGGCTATTAGCACAGTGTCTAACATCAAATAGATGCAAAATAAATGTTTGCTAAATGATCTACTCCATGACGTCTCCCCTCTTTAGATGTCATAGGGCAAATTGACATATTCTCTCTCAGCAATGAATGGACTGCTTGATGATTGACAATGGAAATTGTCCTATTAAGAGGTTATATTAATATGGACATTATAATCCTGTTTGTTCAGGGGACTAGGAAACTCCAAATATTGCCTGATGTCACTGCTGCATCTGCCCACAAGTCAGTTGAATTGTATGCATAAAGGGGACATGGTTAAGCAACATATAACATGTATTGTTAACTAGAGATTTGACCCGCAAATCCTTAGGTACATTTCAGTTGTATTATTTGGAATGTTTACAGATATAAAGGACAAAAATCCCTAAAATTAAACTAGCTCATAATAAAAAGACATTTGTTTTCTCAACTGACAAGAAGTTCAGAGGTTGAGCAGACTCCAGATATAGTCCTTAAGTTAAACTCTTCATGAATCTGTGGTTCTTTCCTCTTCTATGTGTTGGTATCATTCTCAAGTTTATGGCAAGAGGGCCACAATAGTTTCCAGTGCCACATACACACATGACAGAAAGTAAAAGAAGGGATCATCTTCCCTGTTGTCAATTAAGAAGTTTTGAAAGAGAGTTTAGAACACTCTCCCTCCCCCAGAAGAATCTCCTTTAGGTATTGATTGACCACGGTGAGGCTTTAAATCCATCCCTAAACTAATCAATGACAAGGAGGATAAGATTGCCATGAGTGCTTTACTAGTGGTGTTAACCACTACCATTCAGGGTTTTGGAAAAGTGCAAAGGTGTTCAGTTGCGTTGATGGTTGGGAAGAATGGCTAGCGATGTTTGAGATAGTCTCAACAAATAAAATTCCTGCAAATATTAGTAGCATCCTCATTATTATTTTACTTCCTTTTAAAAATTAAACATTGGCTTTAAAAAAATCAAGATTTACTCCTCAAGTTGGTGATCAGGTCACCCTCCTCTGAGGAATATTTATCTGAACATAATCAAGGTTTTCCTAGGACACAGTGGGGTGAAGAATGCTTGAAAATAGCAGCTAAGATATTAACAATATTGGGTAAACAAGCCTAGAATCCTTGCAGTTCTTTTTTCCAAACTAGTCAGACTAAGTTAACCTTAAAAGAAAAGTGGTAATCAGACTGCTCTTTTACCCTAAACCTACATTCGAATGTCAAATCTTGTCTTGGTTGAAGAGAAAAGGCTAGTCTGAGTAACACCTGTGAGTGTAGAAATAAGGCAGCTAAAGAGGACAAGAAAAAATTTTGCCTACAATGCCAAGAGCAGAGATTAGAGAAGGTAGAGATAAAGATGCTTGGGCCTCTAGAATTTTTCAGAGCTGGCCCTAGGCCTTGCTCAGTTTCAACATCCTAGTGAATAAAAGAGGAAGAAACAAGAGAGACGATCTTGTCTTTTTTACCTAATCATGATAAAATTCAAGTTCCCTAGACCTTTACTTATTTATTTAATATTTATTTGTTTTTTACTCTTTTTATTTTAAAGATGTAGGGTACAATTCAGATTTAGGTATACAATGTTCATTATACAGGTTCTCTTGGTTGATGAGGTGTGCCCTTCTTCCCCTGGCAGTTTCCCACTACTGCCAATACTGCTTCCCCGCTCCCTTCCCGGCAGTTTCTGGCTACTGCCAATCCTTTTCTTTTAGTATTACAATAATTGCTTGGGGTCCGCTTATGAGTGAGAACATGTGATACTCAGTTCTTTTTTTTCTGTGATAGATCACGCAGTATTATAGACTCTAATCCATCCAGGTTGCCGCAAAGTTCATAATTTTGTCTACACTCGTCATCACAGAGGATCAATCAGCACCTTTGAAGCTGATGAATTTAGATAACTCCTGTTCCTTGAGAGTGGAAATAAGGATCTCTGTGCCCATGAAGTAATGGTCCTCAAACTAGGATATATATAAGATATATATACATATGTAATTTATATATTTACATATTTATAGTTTATACATATATATTTTAAAATATATATGCTAATGACTTTGATAACAGATGGTGATAGTCCAGGAAACTTCGAGAAAAAAAATTAGGTAGGCAGTAAATGGACTGTTTGTAAATGAACCAAATTGTTCCAAATTGCACAAATGGGAGCTTTTCAGCTGCATAGGAAATGTTTTATTCAGAACTGATGAACATAAAACTCATGCTAGACACAGAGATGAAAAACACACTGAGTTCAAAAGCAATAAAATAAAGGCATTTATAGAGTTACAAAACAGTCATTTTAATTTTAAAAACTTGAGTTAAAAAATGGTGACTTCCTGATTTAATTATTTATAACTCACTGTATAAGATTATATAGAAATGTATAGAACACCTAGTTCCACAGTAGCCATCTGTCAATTTTTAATTTTTTTTTGAGTTGGAATCTCACTCCGTCACCCAGGCTGGAGTCCCATGGCACACTCACGGCCACCCCAGCGCCGACCTGCTGGGCTCCTGTGGTCCTTCCACCTCAACCTTCCAAGTAGCTGGAACTGCAGGTGCGAGCCACCACACCCGGTTAATTTTTTTTTTTTTAATTTATTATAGAGACGAAGTCTCGCCAATTTTCCCGGGCTGGTCTCGAGCCCACGGACTCAGGCAATCCACTCACCTTGGCCTCCCAAAGTGCTGGGATTACAGGCTGAGCCACTAAGTCCAGCCCCACCAGGTAACTTAACATCAGCTCTACAAAGGTGGCAAAGCAAATAGACGTTCTGACCTGAAATGTCTAACTGTTCTTCGGTCTTTCCCTCAGTGACTTCCTTTATCGAATTAAAACCATATTTTCTTATTATTCTTATTCAGAGTTGCTATTAGTGGTTCACAATGTTTTTCTTAGTACCTTAAGATATTATTATTCTACCGGTTTGAAGACTACCTCTAGTTCTAGTGTAACATTATTTTCTCATGCTCATCATGGTCTGTTAGTTGGGTTTTAGCTTTTGGTCTTAGTGCTTTTTATACTTCTAACTACTTCTTAATGGTTTAGGACTTTATTAATTTAGCTCTACTCCAGCTTTAGAAAAATATTACTTTAATTTGTGCTACTTTTACATATTATCATGATACCCTAGGTCTGAATAAAAAGCCCATGCCCGTCGGACTAATTATCATCCTCAAAGCAAAAAAACCTGTATTTAAACAATGCTTTCTTCAAGGAGCATGGAAACTGCTCTATCAATGCGAAAGCAATAAGTCTTGACAATCTGGAAGACAAATATTCTCTTAGACCATGTTTCTGTGGATTATTGGTGCTCTGTGACCTGGAACAAAGTTTCAGACACTAAAATGGAGTATGGTGATTGTCCTAATTTCTAGGAATTTTGTTAGATATAATTTTTTTATTTATGTGTTTTTAATGAAGTAACGGTTACCGTTTTCGTCATGAAAGTTACACTTTCTTATTATGAATAATTTGTGAAAATAAGAAAGGTGCAACTGCAAGACTAAAAACTACTCTTTCTTTTACCAGACGTGCTCCTGTTGTGACAACCACCATTAATATATTTGTGCTTTCTCTTACAGTATGTTTTCTATGCATATGTATAAGTTTTAAAAGAAAAACTGGGATCACACTGCATATATTGGAGTATATTCTACTCTCTATTTAATATAACATGAGAATTTAGTTTTTTCACTATATTATTTTAAACTCAGTAGTACCAACTTGAGTTAATTATATTCCTCACTTCACTGTACATGTCATCATTATGGCAAGTTCAAGGTTCCTGTCTTATTTTATTTTTATTGTTATTTTTGTCATTCCTAAGGCTTACTTTCTTTTCTCTCAAATATGTATGTGTCCTTATAAAATATATAGTGTGGTTGTTTGTGTATATATGAATTTAATTTACATAAAATAACATACTATAGAACTAATTATTTCGTTTTATTTTTCTCACTCAGTGCTAAATGTTAAAGGTTTATCCAGGTCCTCATAAGGAAACCTAGTTCATTGTTTCTAATACGCAAAGTTTTTTATGGTGTGTCTTCACTACATTGTATTTATTCATTCCCCTAGTGATGGAAACCTAGCCCACAAGTCTCTGCTACTATTCAGAAGTTTGTAATTAGATTTGTGTGAGAATTCCTCTGGGACAGATGCCTGGAAGACATATGGGAAATGGGTACATGCACTTATTAATGTCACCAATTAGAGCCAGATTCTTTCCAGAATGGATGACTCATATCACATAATAACACAATAGTTTATGAGACTTTCTTTTTTCCATGTCCATACAAGCATTTGATACTGTCTGGCTCTCTAAATTTTGCAAATGTTATAGATATAAAGCAATTTCTCATTGATTTTAATTCTATATTTCTAATTACTAATTAAGTTGAGCATTGATTTTCCAATCAAGAGCTTATTCAAAGCAAGAGGGGCTCCATAGCTAAGTTTTTGTATGATTCTATGGGACCAAATTAGTCAACTAAAAGACAAAACCAATACTCCAGAAATTTTCAACCTTGCAGTAAAGATTCTATCCAGTGAAATAAAGAAAGAAAAAAATACAAAATATTGAAATTGTAAAGGAAGAAGTCAAATGGCTTTATTCACAGATAACACTATGTAGAAAAGTATAAGTAATCTACAAAAAAACCTGTCAGAACTAGACAGGAAATACAGCAAGTTTTTAGAATGCAGGTCAAAATAAAATTGTATTTCTGTGTATAATGGACAAGTGGAAAATGAAATGTATGAAGTAATATTTAGAATGGAAACAAAAACAAGAAATAGTAATGGAATGTACGTAATATAACTTTCCTGAATACTACAAGACATTGATGACAGAAATTTTATTTTTAACTTAAATTTTTAATTTTAAAGATGTGGTGTACAATTCAGGGTTAGGTATACAAATGTTCATTATGCAGGTACACTAGTTGATGAGGTGTGTCCCTCCTCTCCTGATAGTTTCCCTCAACTGTCAAACCCACATCCCCTCTCCTGGCAGTTTCCCACTACTGCCAATTTCTTTCTTATAGTATTATGATAATTGTTCAAGTTCTGCTCATGAGTGAGAACATATGGTACTCTGTTCTTTGTTTCTGTGATAGATCACTCGGTATGATAGACTCTAAATCCATCCAAGTTGCTGCAAAATCCATATGTTTGTCCTTCTTTATGGTTGCATAATATTCCATTGTCTATATGTACCATATTTTTTTTATCCAGTCCAGCTTCGATGGGCAACATGGTTGGTTCCATGTTTTTGCTATTGGGAATAGAGGTGCAACAAACATATGTGTGGAGGTATCTTTTTTGTAGAATGGTTTGAGTTCCTCCAGGTATATTCCCAATAGGGGGATTGTTGAGTCATATGGAAGGTCAATTTCTAGTTCTATCCATTTCTAGTTCTACCACACTGTCTTCCAAAGAGGTTGCACTAGTTTGCATTCCCACCAGCAGTGTAGAAGCATTCCTTTTTCTCCAAATCCCCACCAGCATCTGTTGTTGTTTGTCTTATTAATGATGGTCATTCTTACTCAGGTTAGGTGGTATCTCATGTGGTTTTGATTTGTATTTCTCTGATGATTAGTGAGGTTGAACACTTTTTAATGTGTCTGTTGGCTGTCCATATATCTTCTTTTGAAAATTGTCTATTCATGTCTTTTGCCCACTTTTTAATGGGGCTGTTTTTTTTTTTTTTTTCCTTTTGGCACGTTTGAGTTCCTTGTAGATCCCAGATGTTAGGCCTTTATCAGATATACAGTTAGCAAATATTTTTTCCTATTCTGTGGGCTGTTTCCCCAATCTCTGGATGGTTTATTTTGCTTTGCAGAGGCTGATAACAGAAATTTTAAAAGATTTAAATAAATGTAGAAATATATCATGTTGATGGATCAGAAGATATAATTATTAAGATAGATAAAAAACTTACCCAAATTGATCTATCAGTTAATCACTATTCCAATCAAAATGCCAGGAAGTATTTTGTAGAAATAGATAAGTCAGTTCTGAGATTTGTATTGAGACATAAAATAACAAAAATGCCAAAATAATTTTTAACAAGAACAAAGTTGGAGGACTTACATTGTCTGTGTAAAGACATTTTATGAAACTACAGTAATCAAGGTAGTGCAGTATTGGTAAAAAGAGGGACATGTAGATCAATGAAATAGATAAAGAGATTCTAGAAATAAACCCACATGAAAATACTGATTTTTGACAAAGTTGCCAAGGTAACTCAGTGAGGAAAATTTATTTTTCCAACAAATGGTGCTGAAAAAACTGAATATCCATTTAGGAAAAATTAACCTTGACCCTTGCCTTACAATATACAAAATTAAAAACACCTAAAAAGTAAAATCCAAAACAAAAATCTTTATAACTTTGGAGTGGGTAGATTCTTTAGACAGGAAACAAAAAGCACAGATCAAAAAAAAATGACAAATTGAACTTTATTAATATTAAAACCTTCTGGTTTTGGAAAGACACCATTAAGAAAATGAAAAGACAAACCACACATTGGGAGAAAGCATTCACAATACATATATATGATGAGGAATTAGTATCCAAACTACATAAAGAGACTCTACAATTCAATAATATGGTGAACAACCCAACAAAAATGTGAAAACTATTAAAATGGGCATTTCAAAAAAGAAGATATATGAATGACCAATAAACACATGAAAAGATGTTCAATATCACTAATCATGAGGGAAATGCAAATCAAACCCACAATGATATACCTTTACACACTAACTAGAATGGCTAAAAATGGAGGGACTGACAATTACAAATGTTGGTGAGGATGTGGAGCAACTGGAACCTGTATACACATGGGAATGGAAAAAGTAAGGCAGTTGCATATAAAGTTAAACATGGCTCTACCATATATCCCAATAATTTCGCTCCCCGGCATTTACCTCCTCAAAAATGAAAATATATGTCCAAACAAAGACTTATTTACTAATGTCCATTACAATTTATTTTAGAATAGTCAACATGTGGAAACAAACTAAATTTTTATTAATAAGCAAGTAAATAAATTGTGGTATACCCATACAATGAAATAGTTCTCAAAAATAAAAAGGAATCAACCATTGCTTCTTACAACAACCTGAATATGTGGCAAAAGAATTTGAGTGAATAAGTCAGAACAAAACCTACCATGCAATTTTATTTACATGAAATTCTTAAACAGTCTAAACTCTGATGAGGGAAAGCAGATAAATCCTTGCCTGGGGATTGAGGTGAGGAACGTGAACTGACTGCAAAGAAGTGCCAGGGAACTTCTGAAATGATGTTAGTATTCTGCCTAGATTATGGTAGTGTCGATATTCATTAAACTGTATACCTAAAATGTGTTCATTTTATTTTATATAAATTATACCCCAATGAGATTGACAAAAATAATAAAAATGATCTTGGCTACAATATAGATAGATAGGTAGGTAGGTAGATAGATAGATAGATAGATAGATAGATAGATAGATAGATAGATAGATAGATAGATGATAGAGGCAAAAACACCACTACAACAAAATTCTGATTTGTAAAAAATATGTTTCATAAACACCACAAAAGTTCAGGTTGCAGCAAATTAAATATTTTAAAACTTTTAGAAACACACTAAATTTTAGATAAGGGGAAAAAGTATAGAGAAAAGTAAAACTGTGCATGTGTGCATATATATGTTGTATGCACATTTGTGTGTTTCTTGGAGCGGGTGGGATTATAATTAGTAACATGGTTATTAAATTAGCAATAGGAGAGTTCAGTGACTACACTGCAAGCTAAGGGAAAGAAAAGAAACATGAAAACAGCTACAACAGATGAATAATACTTGAGACTTCTTGATAAGGAATGCAAAATATATGCATGTTAGAAATATCATGTGCAGGAAAACACATTCTAATGTCTTTGATAGCAAAATCACCAGGTTTGACCCCTGCAACTGTGTACTTTTCCTATACATTCAAGAGAGCAAAAATACGATTCATGTAAGAAACTGAAAAGTTCAAATATGGCATCTGTCATCAACAACTCCAAATAGTGTATAAATACGCTATTAAGTAGAACAATTCACAAATGCTTCTAAGTTTGACAATTTTATTTTGTGTTAAGGAATTGAAGACAAGAATCTCAGAAATTTTCAGTGAAAAATAAGATCACTGAATGGAGAGAGGAAAAGAGTCCTATCACCTGTGACCAGAAAATATATAATAAGAATTTATCTCCCCTCAAAGAGAAAACATCTTTTGGTTATTTGAAGAAAAATAATTGGCCATTAAATTCTATAACACAATTTATACCTAAAATGCTTTTGTAAATGGTAAACCAAAGAAATCTACGGTCAAGAATACACCTCTCTTTTTACATTAACTTTCTTCTTCCGTAAACTCTTCTCTAACACATTCCTTTTGGGCTTAATTCTTTGTGTTTTTCATTGTGGTATTATTTTTCCTTTAGTCTTTTGCTTGGCCCCCTGATATTCTTGTCCAATCTCTATTATTCCTAGTAATCCAGTTTGGAAATCTAACATATATCATCCCACATTTTTCTTCAAGTTTATACAATCATATAAGCTTATATTTGCATAATCATATAAGAGGTAGTTTTTATCATCGTCTCATAGAAATCGATTATGCATACCTTGTTTTGCTCACTTAAAAATGCACCATAAGAAATTCTCCATTTCACCACTTAGTACAGCTCTATTTCATTTTTTGATGGTTGCATAATAACCCACAATGTGAATGACCCATGATTTAATTAACCATTTTCTTATTGCCAATAAATTGCTTGATTTCTTAAACACACTTTTATACACATTCTTATAAACTAGGCATTTCTGTCTGTGGGAAATCATCCAGAGTGTAATTGTTGAGTCAGAGAGTACATGATTTTTAAAAATTGCAATTCATATGAATTTTTCCCAGAAGACTATAATAATTCACAGTTTAACAGTAGTATCTGAGATTACTCATATCTGTAGTCCCACAATCAACAAATGATAGTATTTGAAAATTTGTTTTCTAATCTGATAGAAGTGACGTTTTATTATTATTTTATTTGCATTTTCCTGACTAATGAGTTTCAACACTAGTTGATTTTTGGCAGTTTGGATTTTTTAGTTTGTAAACTGCCTACTCAGTTCTTGGCCCATTTTCTGCTAGATTCTTTTTCTCATTCTAATGTGTGAGAACTCTTTATATTATAGATAAAAACTTCATTCTCTGAATTCCATGTGGCAATCATTTTGTTTTGCAAATCTATTGTCTATTTACTGTAATTATAAGTTTCCAAACATTTACAAAATTTATATGACAAACATGTTTGTTCTTCCATTGCTTCTACATTTATAATCTTTTTGAGAAAATTTGTCTCACCTCTAGATTATGCCAATAGTGTCCTAAATATCTTGCAGACTTTTTACTATCTTATATTTTAACAGTTAAGTCTCAGTCCATACGAATTTACTTTTTTATTAGATATAGGATGAGAATGTATATTTTATTTTCTTCCAGATGGGGATCTAGTTGTGCCAGAACCAGTTGATAAATAATCCATAATTATCTCACCAAATTGAAACCCTACTTTTGACATATATGAGGATCTACTTCTACGTATTTATTTCTACATCAATATTACCACCATTCACAGAATAATCCCCTTTATCTTTTTGCTTCACATGAAATCCAAAATCCCTCTAAGGGTTCTAGTTTCCCTGCAGCCTTCTCAAGCGGTATCTACTTTCTTCATTACACTTTCACACCAGTATGCCCTCTACACTACAGAGGTAGGATAGATGTTTCCCCTCCTTATTATTGCTGTATCTACACCATCTTTCTCCTTTCTGCCCAATATGTCCCAGCTTTCAGCTTTATGTCACCAGCCTATAAAAATCATCACCCATGGTTTGCTGGGTCAACTATTGACCCTGAGTCACTCATCTTTCGTTCCTTTTAGACTTGCAACTTCTCAGTAGTGGGAATCTGCCTGGGGGAGGGAGAGCACATCTCATCAACAAAGGTACCTCCATAATGAACATCTGTATATCTAACCCTGAATTGTACCCCATATCTTCAATGAATTTTTTTTTAAAGACGTGTAGCTTTTCTATCACTGTTACAATTTCTAATCAGTCAAGATTTTGCCCCACCCATCATCCCATAGCCAATCCCTCAAACTTCTTTTATTAAGGTAATCAGTGATTTCAAGAAAGCTAAATTCAATAGCCAATTATTAGTCTTATCTTACTTTCCCTAGGAATGGGTGGCAGCTGTCCAGTCAATCACTTCCCTTATTGTGAAGCACTTCATTATTCACTTACCTTCCAGAACATTATTTTCACAGTGGTAGGGCTCTCTCCCAATATCTGCTCTCTGTGTACATGCACTTTCTTGACCATTTCGTGACTTCATAGCTTTAAATACCAGTTAAATCAGACAACCCCCAAATTAAATCTCCAGCCCTTCTTCTGACCTAAACTCAAAATGCCTATACTCAACTGCCTTCTCAACATCCTTACCTGTGTGTCTAACAGACGCATAAAACTTATCGTTTCTATATAAATCAATCAGTCAGCATTTGGGGAAAGAAACCCAAACCACACTAGCTATTGTCAGCAAGCAGGGACTCAATACAGGGGTTAAAATGCCCATATTCTTTGGAATGCTAGGAGATGTAGCTATACTGGCCTCCTTGTTTCTCTTCAACACACCTTAAAATAATTGCACTGGATATTCCTGTGCCTGAGGCGCTCTTCCCCCAAATATCATCTTGGCTAACTCCTGAGGTCTTTGTTTAAATATCACTTTCTTTGACCAATCTATTTTAAATGGCAACCCCTGACCCTTCCTTTACATTACACATCCTTTCCTTGTTTTTCTCCATAGTATTTATAACATTATACTCTAGTTCTATATTTGACTTCTCTTTCTTGCTTACTTTCTCCTCCACTAAAGTGTGATCTTCATGAGGGAAAAATACTTTTGTGCCTGTTTTATTCACTGTTTTATCTCTAGTGCCTAGAATAGGTTTAATTCATATCAGGAGATCAATACACACTGGTTGTATAAGTGAAGGAATGAATTTCATTACAATGGTTTAAAATTGTGTTCTGATATCTGGTATGATATGATTTTTCTATTACACACTCTTTTTGGGGCTATTGTCTGTCATTTATTTTTCTATTTAACTTTTGAATTCACTGAACACATGATTTGTTTGTACAGATTAAATAGATCCCTCAGACTCCTTATATGTGCTGTTATTTTTGAACTCTAACGTTTAAATCACTTGGTTGGCATATCCAAGAACTTGGTGGTTCATCAAAGAGTGAAAGCAGAAATCATCCCCCATGAGAAGCAGGGGAGAAGCAGGAAGCCACTAAGTTCACTGATGAGGCACCTGAAGAAAGCCTCCAGCTTCTCAGTCTCCTCTCTCAGGCTCTGATCAGACGTAATAAGGCCACTGTTTATCTCTTTTGGGGGCTGTTATAAACCAGGTAGATGATGCATACTAAAGATGGGCTGGTAAGTGATATTGACCTTCTCTCAGGGTTTCATAGAGCTCTATGGTACATGCTTGTCCCAGATCCTTTGCATGATGACCCTGATCCAAAATCTCATATACCTATCTTCAGAATTTTCCTCAGTTTCAAGAGAAGAAAGTTCTGTCTTGGTTTTCTCTTCCTATAACAGCCTAAAGCCTCACTTTCCCTCAGAAGTGATAGGATCCAGCAGCTATTGACTTAGACAAGGCATATGCAATCACTATCCTTTTTTCTTCCGTATAATTTTCTATTTTTTTCTCTGTACATAGCTAGATAATATTTTTAAAATATTAACCAATGTTTTTCCTTGATATCCTTCTCCTTAGTCCCACCAATATGAACTATCAGATACCTTAATCATCATCATTCAGGGAAGGTATGTGGTAACCTGAACCACAAGAAATATCTTCTCAGCTCATGAAACCCAGCACTTTACTCTCTTTAGAGAATGACTCTTGAAAGAAAACTCCAGAGTAAAAGAAAGACATCATCACCTCCTAGGCTACAGTGGGGATTCCCAGGCTAGGGGAAAAGAGAGACGAAGCCAGGAGAGTGGTTGCTATTGGTCCAAGATAAAGAGGTTCAAGCCCCAGGAGTAGGCAAGTCCCACTAGATGAGTTTGTGAGATATGAGGGCAGGGTAGAATCTTGCCTCATTATTAGGCAACAGATGAGAGAAGTGGCAAATTGCAGAGTACAACTTGCCTTGTGGCTAGTTTGGAAAGTTAAGCCTTATACAGTCTCATGGATTTTCTTTCAAGTGAGATGTAGAGATAGCAGTTTTTTTCCCCATATGCCCCAACATGAGAAGAATGCAGAGGAAAGTGGGACCCAAAGGGATCACCAGGTAAGGAATGATGGCTATGACCCAGTGACCTGTATGCTCATTTTACCGCAGATAGAATGAACTGATGAATGTCTCATCAAATATCAGTGTGGACATAAAAATAAAAGACTAAATGAATCTTCAACACCTTGACACATGTAACTTTCTTCACAATTCAGGCACAACTCCAAGGAAAGGAATCCTCAATGACTCACAGTAATTCTTTGCTACCATAGAGCATGGGATTTTAATGTTGAAATTAGATTATTTTAGAAAATAAAATTAAAGTTCTTACATGCCTTGTCTGTAAACTGAAACTAATTTACCTAGAATATTACAAGCATCTAGAATATCATCTTCACTTTCTATAATTAAAGCTGTATCTTGCAGGTTTTAAGATGTGGCTTAGATTTACATAGTGACATATCTTTGGCACCTCAATTTTCTAATCTTTATCCATATATGTGACCATTTTTAATAATATCTATATTTTTTTGTAGCCCTTCTAGTATTATTTTTCCAATGCATTTACTCCATGTGTCATTAAGTTATTCAGAAAAATTTCCTCCAGGGTACGTCTTAGTTGAATTCCATCAATTGTTCTAAGTATGTGTAACCTTGGAAGGGATGATACAAAAATCATGAAAAATAATGCAAATCTGCTAAGTAGAGAAAAGCTGATGATCAGTAGCAAGCCTGTTTAAAGGACATTTGGAGAATCTGGTTATATATCACTAACTGCATGGAAAAATTGGTGCAAAGAAACTTCTAAATTTTATCTAATATTGCCTTTTGTCAAGAACAGAACTCAGGGCAAAAGAATCAAGACTGTCAAATCCAGGGAAGGTCATTAGTCCCTTGTAAAAGTAATGATTTTTCTATTCCTCATACCCCTAAGTTTCACCTATAAAACCTCTACTGTTTATTTTTTTCCATAACCTTTAAACTCACCAAATTACTGAGTTCCTTATCTCAGACCATATGTATTTTCTATAGATATAGTTATTATGACACAGAATCAACTTTATTAATGCCCTCAGAGATATAGTTCAATACAGCATAAACCAAGATGAAAAGACATCAATTATAAATTAAATAAGATAAATGTGAAATGTTGAGGTCAATTAAAAACAGTAGGGAAATGTAAGAATCACTGTGTCATGATACTGATGTAAAGTCACATGGGATAACACATGATAGAAGTAAATAATTTTAACCAAATGATCACTGTGGGGTTTTTTTGTTTGTTTTGCTTTTGAGTTGGAGCCTAACTCTTGTCACCCAGGCTGGAGTGCAGTGGCACACTCACAGCCACCGCAGCCTGGACCTGCTGGACTCAGGTGATCCTTCCGCCTCAGCCTTCCAAGTAGTTGGAACGACAGACGCACGCCACCACGCCTGTCTGGTGATCACTGTTTTTTTTAAACAAAGATATTTAAAGTTTATGTTTTTGTATGATTGATACTAAAGTTACTTAAATGTCGTTGGGAAGAAAAGAAATAAAGAACAGATTGAATTCATTCTCAAAAATGTTTGACTCACCTATATTCCTACCCACATATAGAATTTTATTCATTTTTATAAATTAAATACTACAAGTAGAATTCTGTATTTCTGACAGTAGCAAAACTTTCACATAAATCCTGTTTCACATTCCCAGTGGTCTCCTATTACAACTATAATTAACAGATATTATGCATCTGGCATGTGTAACCTGCAGATGTTAATGTTTTATACTAATGATGTCAGCAATTTTCCTGTTAGTTTGTATTTTACTACTGCAGTTAAATGACCTAAATATCCTCAGCACTCCCACACACGTTTTGCTCTGCATACTAACATGGAACAGACAAGAAGAAAAGACTGCCTGCTTGCAATGAATTTGGCAAAAAAACTAAACAAGTTCACAACAGAGGAACATGGGCCTGGAGCATCACCCAGATAGATGTGTCAACCCCAAGCACTGCAACATTCAGATGAGGATATAGACATTGCTTAGGGAATGTCCATGTCAAAAAAAAAAGGAATATTGTATGTTTCTATTTTTTTAAACACACCTTTATTTCTTTTAAAAAAAAGATAGAACATAACAATAACAGTATTCATGACCGGCCTCTTCCCCATGAACTCTGATTGTCTTTTTTCAAGAACTTGGACAAATGCTTTTGTTATGACACCTTTGCTACGTTGCAGTGAGTTCTGGCATTTTAATAGGGAAAAACTGCCATGTACTATTACAGTATAGGGACTCCAATAGCAGTCTGCTCACCATCTTGGGAATGAGCAATGCTTTGCCTGTGTGGATGCAAATGCAGAAATTTTTTTTCTTTGGCAAGAAAAGGCATTATAATTGATTTGACGACTAGTTGTTTTGAAAATGAGTGAAATTTCTTAATGAGGCTTTGTGACATCATGGGACATTTTATAACTTTTTTCATTAGGGTTATTGGCAGACTGTAGTCCAGAAGAAGTAAAGAACACTCAAGTCCCACCAAGGAAATACAGTCAGATGTAAAGTTTGGTCATTCACAATAAAAATGCCTGGCCAGGGGCCATAACACAGGGTCACCTTACACTGAATAGACAAATGATGTTTGTAGATCTTAGCCATATGCCTTTACTGTGCCAAACAATCCGAGCAAATGTCATATTCCTATTCATTTAATAGTTATCCCAAATTCCAACATCTAGTAAAAATGTGTCAAGGACATTTGAGAAAATTTTTAAATATAGATTCAAATTTGTAGGTGGCACTTTTCCCTCATATTCAGTGTTCTCTTATATCTTTCCATAAGAAATTGATTTATGGCCCACTTCAGAAAAGCACTCTGCTCAGCAAATAGCCATTTCTCCTCTGCACAAAAATGACAACCACCTTACAGGATCCACCTCCTGTTATGGAAGCCCATGGTATAAAGTTCCAGTTTAGCTTCAGTGGAACTTGTTGATTCGTTGAAGCTGAAAATAGCAAATGGTTGGAACCAGAAAGTACCAAGAGTATCAAAGAAGCACGGGGAAAAAATATATATCTATCAGAAACAGAGAAAGAAGACAAAAAGAAAGACAATTATATACTGAGGACTCATTTATAGTGCTTAGCACATAGTAGATAGCCAAGAAATGGGGATTAGTAATGTAAGGAACCAAAATAGAGAGGATATGTGTCCCTCTCTCCAAATGAGCAACTGCCCTCGAGTTAGATGAGTCTGTAGTGCAAAGCAAAGGAGACAATTCTAATACTGGTCCTGCCACAAATATATGCCAACTATATGACCTTGACAGAGGACTGTCAAATTTTGGGTCTGTTTCTTTGTCTGTAAAGTGGGATGGGGGTGATAACGGATGCACTGTCTAGCTCATGTGTTCATGTGTGTGCAGATGGGTGTGGTGTAGGTACACATGCACACATGCAAGGGCATGATGGCATTGTGTTTGTACCTGCCTAGTAAACTATGTGATATATAATACAGCATTTCTTTCTTATTTTCAACATTTCTTTATTTCAGGGTGGATTTAGATCAAACCTTACTCAAGCCAGTTCTTTCTGGTTCATATATTTTCTGGCAATACCTAGTGCTAAGAAATCCTGCTTTTTTATATCAAGAGGTTAAGATGAGTAAGAAATACGTCAAACTGAAATACTTTCTCCAAGTTACAATGAGGTGATAAGGTTAAAAATATAATTCACAGATTAATTGGATCAGTTGGGTCAATAAAATGTCTCTTGCATTATACAGTAAGTTTTAGCAAGACAAAGGAAAAGTCTAAATCTATGCCATCCTGGAATATTATAAGTTGAGTTAGGATCATGCCCTAAGAAATCAATTATTTTCTAACAGCCTTGAAATATAGGTCTTTGCTCTTTTAATCTCTTGTTAAGGAAGTGGTGCCGAGAGTTGTTGGGTAGAACAGAATTTTTAGCTGTGGTAGAAAAAAAAAATCACTAATATCTGCAAGCTCAAAGAAATGTGCTTAGAATTGCTTCAGACAGACTTTAATCTGAAATTTTAAAAATAACTTTTAAACATGGCATGTTTGTTTTGAAATAGTATGACCATTTCATTGAAGTGGAATAATGGTTAACCATCCACACTGAGAAAGTTGTTAATTTTTAAAATTAAGATTTCACTGTTAGATGCCATTTGAGAAATAAAAGCACTATGTATAATCAACTTGTCATTTGTGTATTGCTTTAATGCAAGAAAATGCTTTTCTTGTAAAATTGTACAGTATCTAAGTTTTCAAATTTATTGACAGGTTGTTATTTTGAATCTTCTCTTATCAAGTCTTTAATCTCTACCCTATTGTTATAATATCTTTTAAGCTTTTATTTTATTTTTGCCAACTCTGTTATTTTTTTTTCCTTGGGCACTCTTGTCAAATGTTTGTTCATTTTCAAAGAAAGAACTTTTGGGTTTGACAATTTACTGATCTAACCAGAAAATTACTTTTAAAATTAATGTTAGTAATTTGTATTGCTTCTTTCCTTCTGTTTTATTTGATTTTATTTGTGAGTTGAATACAATACATTAATTTTCAGCATTCTTTCATATGCACCAGTTTGTGGCTAAAACTTTCCATCTATGTAGCAATTTAGCCACATTCTTTTGTTAAATGAGGTGCTTTTCTCAACGTTTAATCATTACTAAATCATAATTTTTATTAGGGATTTTCATGGATCCATGAGGTATTGAGAAGCATAATTTTCATTATGAAACATATGAGAAAGTTGTGATGTTGGCTGTCTTTATTGCTATTTATCTTATTTAGTTAATATCACCAAATGTGATCTTCATAATACAATATAAATTCTTTAGTGATTGTTCACACTTCTTTTGCAGCCTATTCCAAGGTCATTTTTTGGTTTTTTGGTAAATATTCCATGTGGTTTGTTTATTTATTTATTCATTTATGTGTTTATTTGTTTATTTTAGACTTGTGGGGTACAAGTGGAGATTTACTACATAAATAGGCAGCATGCAGGTGAAGTATGGGCTTCTAGCTGGTCCTTTCTCCCCCTGGTAGTGGACCAGGTACCAGTGTGTTGCCACGTGTCCCCTATCTCCTCTTCCCCCCCTCCCTCTAGCAGTGTCTAGTGTCTGCCAACTCCACCCTTGTACTAATATGACCTGTGATCAGGGGCCACTTATGAGTGAGAACATGCGTTATTCAGTTCTTTGTTTCTGTGATAGTTGACTTAATATGATCTCCAGCAGTATCTAAATTGCAGTGAAGGCCATGATGTTCTTCTTTATGGCTGCATGTCATGCCATCGTGCATATGTACCACAGTTCCTTTATCCAGTCCACTGTCAATGGGCATCTGGGTTGGTTCCATGTTTTTGCTAGTGTGAATAGAGAATCAATACACATGTGTGTGAGGGGGTCTTTTTGGTAGAGTGATTTATGTTCCTCTAGCTATATTTCCAGGAGAGGAATCCTGGATCATATGGAAGCTCAACTTTTAGTTCTTTTAGGAATTGCCACACTGTTTTCCATAGAGGTTGAACTTGCTTGTGTTCCCACTAACAGTGTGGAAGCGTTTTTTCCCTTCTCACCTGCACCAGCAACTGTTTTTAACTTATTTATGGTAGCCATCCTTATCAGCATTAGGTGGTATCTCATTGTAGTTTTGATTTGCATTTCTCTGGCGAATGGGTAGGCTGAGCATTTTGTCATGTGTTTGTTGGCTGCTCCATGTATTTTTGAAAGAGCCATATTTTTTATTTTTGGGGTGAAATGCTTTGTATCCATCTATTAATCAAGCTCAGTTATAAAGTTGACCAGATTATCTATATTCATGCTATTTATTCCTTTTTATTTATTGGTGTTTTGCGTGTTTTTTTAAAACAGTTATTCTCCAGTTCATTCATGATCACTTTTGGATTTTCTTTTACCCTTTTAATTGTTTTAAATATACTTATTTTATAGTCTTTTTCAGATCCTTATTATCTGTATTTCTCAGAGTGCTAAACCTTTAGTTTCTTTTATCAACCGTCTCTTGCTCATTGTGGCTGGTTTCATCATGTGATTTATAAATCGTTTTTTTCTGGGACTAATCTTCAGTTTAGAGTTGCTTTATTTGTTTTTGTTTTTCTCATTGAGGCTCTTGCACCATAGTTTGCTATTTTCAAGGCCAGTTGGTGAAAATTGTCCAACTTCCATTTTAAAATGTTTTATCAATGTATAGTATACATATAGACAAGAGCACTTAAAAGTATGGAGCTTGAAGAAGTTTGCAAACTTTCACTTGTATAATCAGCACCCAAATAACAATAATAGCAATAATAATAATAATAATTAACATAGACTATTACACACCTCTCAGAAGGCCCCCTTTTATTCGTTGCAGTAACTATCTTCCCACTACCACCACTGACCACTATCCTTACTTCTAACAGCACAGATTAATTTTGTGTACTTTTGAACTTTATATAAATTGAGCCATACAATATGTGTCCTTTTGTGTTTGATTCTTTTTCTCTTAACATTATGTTTCTGTGTGGTTGCATGTAGTTGAATTTCATCACTTCTAATTGCTGCATTTTATTGCCATATAAGACTATATTACAATTTAGCTAATCCACATTTGATGGTCATTAGGGAATTTCTGGTTTGGGGCACATCTTTTTGTAAATATACTAGCTCCATATAAAAGGATAAGTTAGTTCTGTGTGGTTCTCAGTTCCAGCTCTTTGGTCTACTCCCTTTGCCTTTCTGATACAGGAATCCCTATCTCTGTCGGCACCATGACACAGCACAGCAGGTTATAGTCACTTTTCAGGCTTTAATTTTTTCTTTTCATTTCTGGCAACTTAGTTTGAACTCATACTCTATATATGCATATATATATAGGCACATGTATATATTGATTTTGAACTGTATATTATCCAGAATATCGGTGTGCTTGTCAAAGGATATGGGTCTATCCATATATAATTAGTCCTCCATGTACGCTTTTAATTTTTATTTTATACCATGCTTTAGGAAGTTTCTCTTTACTCTTTTTCCTGACCAAGTAGATTTGCTTGCTATCTCCCCTATACTTTCATGGAAGCACTATTATAGTAGTAATCCCACCCATACAATGATCCCTTTACATGCTTTTTCCTCACTGGATTGTGAATTTCTTGAAAACACAAGCTGTTAATTCTTTTCCCCAGAGCTTACAATAATGAAGTCTGAAAATTGGATCCAGAATGATGCAAATACTGAAAGATAAATATCCCCACAATTTTCCCTTTATCATGCTTTTTTCCAGTATTCATGCAGAAAGTTGGAGAGAATATTATCTTAACAAAACAAATAAAAGAAAGTCAGGGCAACTTTGAGTGTACATCTAAATATACCTGTTACAAATGTGCATGCAAACGTGTCTTTACTTGACAGTTATCCTAAAAGAGAAAAATTGCCAAGTTGCCTAAGATTGCCATATCAATGCACTATTGGTAAGCCTTAATACTGCCCTGAATGTAACCAGTAAAGTAGAAACCCCAGCAATTAACTGGTGAATTTGATAAATAAGTTCAGCCAAGTGGCTAATTTACGTCAACATTTATGCTTTTACTTTGAAAGCCATGGCCACTTCCACTCTCCACTTGTGTAGACAAGCCTTAGAAGAAAATCAACACATATTGTTAGCATAATAGGAAAGTATTTATCTAAATGAAACACTTTCTACGGCAGCATATTTTGGTATCCCTTGCAATAAAATCTTAGGGCTGGAGGAACAATGTGGTTACTTAGAAACTGCAGTGTTTATATCTTAAAACCAGGTGTTATACAAAATAAAATAAATAAAATCAGGAAATCAGTATGCATTAATACAAATCAAACCCCACATTCCACCAGTGCTAGAGCTAAAGCAAATAATCCACACCTTCTCTCAAAAATATAAACCACCATGCAAATGGTAACTCTACTCTTTCCCTTCTAAAGTTGACTTAGCCTAAAGTTTTCACACCTTTTACTAGCATAAGGAATGATCACTATGTATCAGCAATGCTGATACATATACTAACAATAATTATAATAATTAGCTTAACATTAAAATAGCTCCAGAGAAGGACCTTTCTCTATGGTTTGCTAACAGTCAAGTAAACATGGGAGCCTGGGTGTTCTTGACTGTTGCTATAAGAAGTCACTCCAACCAGGCTCGGTGGCTCAGCCTGTAATCCCGCACCTTTGGGAGGCTGAGGTGAGTGGAGTGCCTGAGCCCGCGGGTTCGAGATCCGCCTGGGCAGCGAGACCTCATCTCTACAATAAATCAAAAAAAATCAGCCGGGTGTGATAGCGCATGCCTATAATTCCGGCTACTTGGAAGGCTGAGGCGGAAGGATTGCCAGAGTCCAGTAGGTTGAGGCTGTGGTGGCCGGGAGCAGCCACTGCACTCCAGCCCGGGTGACAGAGTGAGATTCCAACTCCAAAAAAAAAAAAAAAAAGTCACTCCATTCAGAAGGGGAAATGGATATTCTTCTAAAGTATCTTGGCACAGTTGGGAAAGGAGGTACTTGCATGAACTGATCATAAGCTCCATGAGGGCAGGGGCCATGTTTGTTATATTTGCCACTGGATTTCCAGAACTTAGCACACTGCCTAGTGTGTTGTAGGCAGTTAGTATATGATGAGCAGATTTGAGAAGAGATTATTTCCAGAATAATTAGAGACTGAGCAAGAAAAAACTTGACAAAATTTACAGCTGCCTTTAAACCAGGGGCATAAAATAACTGTAGAACAAAATAAAACTTGAATTATCAAGAAGGAAATACTCCTATTTACTTGCTGTTTTGCAGTTTAAAACCCTTTTATTGCCCCTTGTCTCAAGGGAAACTATTACAGCTTTGAGTGGCTTAGGGCAAATGTTATCATCATTTCCAATGTGTAGATGCACAGAAAAAGTAGTATCATGGACATTTTATTGGAAATGCTAAAATAAAAATAATCATTTTAAAAATTAGTAAGTGTAACCCCACCTATGACCTATGTGCTCCTGAGAGGGGATGTTCTTTATGCAGGACTTCTTCAGTGTGTCCTTCCATTCCTTAAGACTAATTGCCTAAGAAGTAAGTTGTATAAAGCCACACCCAGCAACACCTTTTTCCTTATATGCCTTCATAATACAGCACTTAGAGGCAGGATATTCAATCACATTCATCATGAAGAACTCTTAAGGTAGGCATTTTCAAGGTGGCTGACTCTCCAAAAGCCTTAATGGAAAGTTGAGTGGAAGAAAGAGCAGAGATCATCCCCTCTGGGAATCAGTGAAAAACCACAAGAGAATGATAGGAAAACTCCTGTTGTGAGAGAGATCAGGCAAACACATGACAACTACCATATTTGAATCCATCATTCCCTCATTTTTAGAATTTTCTGATTTGAAATTTCAATAAGCTTCTCCGCCTCCGCAACATATTTCTGCTTTCTCATATTTGCCAAAAAAGTTTTCCTAAACTTGCACTCCAGAAATATCCAGGTTAGGTTCATCATTTTCCTCTAGCCCCTGAAGGGGTAGTTTATAAGTATTATCAGCACTGGTATGTTCACCAGTAGGTTGAACTAATGCAGACATTGCAACTCAATGAAACAGCTTCATTTCTGTTAGACTTTGATGTTGCTACAGCAGAATGTGCTAGCCCTTAACACTTGGGAGTCTCCCCAGCTGACTCTGACATGGATAATTCCCATAGTAAACATATTTTGGGTTCAATCTGAGACCCTTATCAAAAAATATATATTGGTATAACACCGGACATCATATAACACACAAAAATATAAAATGTTTACACTGTAAATTTATAATAAACATCAACTGCAAATGGGCCCTTAAGACTGCCTACCTGGCCTGTCACATCCCTTTAATCAGCATTTCTACTTTCCATAAACATCTATGCCAAAAATCCTGCAAGTCACTCAATACATCGATTTGCCTACCACCGCTTATCTCTCTCCCTCTTCCAGAGGATCCTACTATTCAGAGAAAATACAAGCCACGTTTCTCTCCATTACCACGTTTGTATTCATACATAATCAATTTGTACCACCTTTAACATCAGAGGAGCCACTACTTCTCCTGTCTGATGACAACTTTCCACTTATGCTAGGGTCCCATTCTTTTCAAGATCCCCCACCTTACTCTAGTAATTCTCTCTTTTGTACTTTTTTTTTTTTTTTTTTTTTGTGAGTTGGAGTCTCACTCAGTTGCCCAGACTGGAGTGCAGTGGCCGCTCCCGGCCACCGCAGCCTCGACCTGCTGGGCTCTGGCGATCCTTCCGCCTCAGCCTTCCGAGTAGCCGGAATTACAGGCGCGCGCTACCACGCCCGGCTGATTTATTGTAGAAATGAGGTCTCGCTGCCCAGGCGGGTCTCGAACCCGCGGGCTCAGGCAATTCACTCACCTCAGTCTCCCAAAGGCGCGGATTACAGGCTGAGCCACCGAGCCCGGCAGTTTTGTATTCCTAATTGTCTACTTGAAATCACTTCTTGAATGTTTCGAAGGCTCCTCAGAATCAATATGTCTAAAACTGAGCTAATAAAATTCCTACCCAAAAGAACTTCAACATTTTCACTGTTTCCTGTATCATCTAAGAGCACCATTGTCCATTGGGTTACACAAGCCAGAAATCCAGGAGTGGTCACTATTGCTTCTACCTCTCTCATTCCTATATCCAGTGGGCAACAATTTCTGTTTATTTTACCGTCAAATGGGATCCCCCTCACCTATCTTCATCCACTACTGCTCTAGTCAAAGCTGCCACGACAGCTCACCTTCACTATTGCTATAATTTTCTAACTGCTTTGCTGGCAGCTGCTCTGGTTCCCTTCCAATGCATCATCTTCCTGTAGCCAGGGTGATCTTTTAAAAAGTGCTGGGCCGGGTTCGGTGGCACAACCTGTAATCCCGCGCTTTGGGAGGCCAAAGTGAGTGGATTGCCTGAGCCTGCAGGTTCGAGACCCGCCTGGGCAACTTGGCGAGACCTCATCTCTACAATAAATAAATAAATAAATAAATAAATAAATAAATAAATAAATAAATAAACAAACAAACAAACAAACAAATAAACAAATGAATGAATGAATGAATGAATAAATAAAAAACTAGCCGGGTGTGGTAGCGCGCGCTTGTAATTCCGGCTACTTGGAAGGCTGAGGCGGAAGGATCGCCGGAGCCCAGCGGGTCTCGAGGCTGCGGTGGCCGGGAGCGGCCGCTGCACTCCGGTCTGGGCGACCGAGTGAGACTCCAACTCAAAAAAACAAAACCAAAACAAAACAAAAGCGCTGAACATATTATATTATTGCCTTCCTTAAAACTTTTCAATGACTTATTTTTGCTATTACATTAAGGAAAAACAAAACTTCTTAATATATTTTATATGGTCTGACCTTAACCTCTTTTGTTGCATCAAACTCACCCTTACTCTACGTTCCAACTACATTGGCATTCTTTATGTCACTATGTTTTCTCTCATCACAGAGCTCTTTCCCTTTCCCTAGTTATATTTCATACCTCAGACCCATCATCTCTTCTTTAGGAAATTCTCTCCCTAACTATAAGATCCATCTTTTGTAGTGTTTGTCTCAGCTACCATTTTACATTAATTTTTATATGATTGTTTAATGACTCTCTTCACTCACAGGACTATAGGCACCAAGAAGCTACAAAACATGCTTATCTTGCCCACAATTGTACCTCCTTAGTATTAGGCACATAGTAGATGTTCAATAAATATTTGTTGAATGAACAATTAAATAAATCAGAATAATAGAGAAAAACAGGGAAGGAGGCTGAAACTACCCAAAAAATCTTGGTTAACATAACACAGATAAAAATACAGTAAAAAAACAACTGCGTCTTTGCTTAACAAGAGGCAGAAACAGTCCCATGATGAATAGACATTATGTGTGACATGTTATTAATTACTGGAAAGTTGCAACAATGGATGCCTTCTAATGTACTCATATTTTGATTAATTTGTGGTAATTTTTGTTAACTATTTACTGTTGATTTTAAACTCTTTTTAGATTTATAGTAGAATACATTTCTGCAAAATCCACTTAGATTTTTACTTCTCCTAATAAATATTATGTTGATTCCTGAGGTTTTCTTTTTGTTGCACTCTTATTTCATTTAAGCCTTTTATCTCCTTACAAAAAGGTAGATATTTACTTTTTTTTCTTGTATATATTAAATCCCTTTCTGGAGAAATAATGTATTTTTGAAGCATTTTTTCCTACTTTGCTCAACTTCTCTTTTGTTGTAGGTTTTTTCATAGGTCTATGTTGCTTTTCTATCGTGCTAAGGTTGAATTAATTACTAGTAACAGTAATAATAACAGTGATCATTACAATAATAATGATAATAGCCACTATGAAGTAAATGCATGTTATTTCAATGGAGCAGTATTTCATAAAAATGTAATATTTCATGTAATTCTTGTAATAAAATTGTGAAAGAGATAAATATTATTATCATCTGACAGATAATAAAAGGGAGCCTCAAACGGGCAAAATATATAGCCTAAGAAAATAGTTAAAATCATAAAATAAACGGGTAAGCTTGTCTTGTCACTCAAATGACTCATCACTAAAAGGAATTAACATCATATTGCATATGTTGATCTTTCACTTGGGAAATTTTATTGCCTTAAGTGTTTTTCTAACTGTTTTGAGAGATTCTATTTTACTGAAACAGTCGTTTAAATAAAAATTATTTCTGTATTATAAGTGGATAGAGATTAGCTCAGATTTTATATGTCAAACATAAATATATATTTTTTTACATTACAGAGCATTCCCCATATCAGATATCCCTTATGAACAGCTTAATATTTATATCTACTCCATAAAAGCAAAAAATCTCAATCTACAGATAAATTTCTTAATGACAAGCTTATGAACTTTGTTTCATGGCATATCAAAAATAATACTTATCACCTAATTGCATCCATAGTATATGAGGCAAGAATTGATTTTTTAAAAAGTAGATAGATATAATTTGATGAGAATGTTATTGAGCTGTAAATAGTCCTTGGTTTTTCAATTTAAATAATGATTAAGAATCAATAAATAGTATACTCTTTAAAGTTTTTTTCTTATTATTTTGAAATGTGACCACTCTGGTGGATTAGAATATTGGAAGGATTCAAAGATGCATTACTAAATATGAATCTATCTTTTTTTAATTGCAAAGCACAATTAAAGTCAATATTTTAAAGTCAAAATTTCAGAATTGTTGTAGTTGATAAAGAAACTTCACATTAATGCACTCCTGCTGACTCTAGCACTTGGTATTGCTAACTTGATATTTTGTCTTTAAAAACATTGATTGATATTTTATGAAATAAGATACATTAAAGGATAGCAATCTTTACCAACAAGTACATATGCATTCTGACAAAATTCTATAATCAATGAACAGGAGAATTTTTGTAAGACAGTTCTAAATTTATCCATCCAAAGTTGCATATAACTATGCTATTCTTTTTTATTTATTTATTCATTTTCCTTTTCTTTTCTTTCTTTCTTTTTTTTTTTTTGGAGTTGGAGTTTCACTCTGTTGACAGGCTGGAACATAGAGGCACACTCATGGCTCACAGCAGCTTCGACCTCCTGGCTCAGATGATCCTTCCACCTTAGTATTCCAAGTAGTTGGGACTAGAGGTACACGCCACCATGCCTGGCAAACTTTTAATTTATTGTAGAGACAAGGTCTTTCCAAGTTGCCCAGGCTGGTCTTGAAACCCTGGGCTCAGGGAAACTTCTTGCCTCAGCTTCCCAAAGTGCCGGGATTACAGGTATGAGCCACCGCACCCCGCCTATGCCATTCTTAAATCACCCAAAATGCCAAACATAAAAATCACATTTTTTATTACATTTCTCTACTAAAGAAAATAATCGAAACACTAACCTTTCAAGTACAGGAAATAAACACTATTGAATAAATGTTTCTCATGATCTTTCACATCTCTGCAGCTTTTGACGTATTATCATGTCAAAATGATTATGGTTTGCCAGCTGAAATACCAGAGGCCCAGTTAAATAGTTAAATGTGAATTTCAGATAAACAACAAATTTTTTTTTCCAGAGTGAATATGTCCCTTGTAATATTTGGGACATACCTATGCTAAAAAAGCATTATTTGTTTATTTGAAATTCAAAATTAACTGGATGTCTTCTCTTTTTGTTAAATATGAAAATCTTACATTGTATTCCTGATACTCCGCTACTATATTTTTGTTCTCCTTCATTTGACTGTGGGTATTAAACCTAAGCCTTCTAATCTTCACTTCTCATTTCCCCCACTCACAGAAGCTTTCACTAAATGTTATGCTGATAGTTCTTAAAATGTTTCTTTTTTCATGTGGTACATATACACAATGGAATATTGTGCAGCCATAAAGAAGGACAGACATATGGACTTCATAGCAACTTGAATGGATTTAGAGTCGATCATGCTTACTGGTCTATCACAGAAACAAAGCACAGAGTACCATACTTTCTCACTCATAAGCGGACCTTGAACAATTATCATAATACTATAAGAAGGAGATTGGCAGTGGTAGGAAACTGTGAGGGGGTGGGATTGGCAGTTGAGGGAAACTGCCAGGGGAGGGAGGGGCGCACCTCATCAACAAGGGTACCTGCATAATCAATGTTTGTACACCTAACCTTGAATTGTACCTCACATATTTAAAATTAAAAAAAATAATAAAAAATTTTAAAAATTATTTTTTTCTTACTACTTAGCTCTAACTTCACATACTACCTGCTTGCAAACCACCTCTGAGCATCTCACCTTATTTTGAACCTAAAATATCAAACATAAAGCTTATATGATTAGCCTCAAAAAAATGTGTCCTCCATCTGGTCATTACTACTGCTTGAAGGGGCACCACAATTCTCCAGGTCTACCAGGTCTTTTGCTTAACTTTCATCTGAGTGGCTTCTTCCCCTTGACCAACATATTCAAGGGAATTAGACTTTCTCATTCCTTTTTTGCAAGGCTTTTTTTTCTACATTGCTGCTGTCATCACTTGTCTTCAAGCTCTCCTTATAATGGACCTTTTCAGATACTCTCTTTTCAGAGACAACTATTTACCTGCAATCTTCAAACTTGGCATTTAATCAGGAGAAGAGGCAGTACAGTATACATTGAGGATAATTGTACTTAGCACACAGGATAGCTATGAAAATAAGCAATGCATATGTATGTAGATAAAATGTATTATTATCATTAACCATTATACAAGGATAACAACAGTGTGGATTATGTGTTAAAGTCCAGGGGTTTATCAAGCGCTGTTATATAAGGTAATGAGAGAGAGTGCCAAATCTTAACCTCTAGGCCAACCAAGAGCATCAATAAGGTAATGAGAAAACAGAAGTGTATTTTCTCCCATTTGTCTTGGTCTGAATCCTTTTCTTTCTTTGGGATTTTGCTCAGAATTCCTCCTATTTACTTCTCTCAAAGCTACACATCAGTCTACACATATCTGTGCACCATGGCAGATATTCAATTAAGAGAGTTCCCTTAGTGTCAAGGTCTGCAATTTAAGTACAGAGACCTTTTGCCTCAACTACAGGAATGTCAATTGTCTATTGCTTTATCTATTTCTGGGCCAATAGGTTAAATGCTATTTAACCCAAATGCATGCACATTCTGAAAATGCTGAGGTGTGGCTCATCTTCAGTTTGAATTCAAGACATCACTGCCTTCAGCAAACTGTCTGCTAATGTGTCATATGTTACTTTTGTGAAATAATCAGGAGTTTCCAGACATTAGTAATTTTAAACGAGGAATACATTTTAGGGAGAGATTGTGACTTGAATGCTAATTTCCTGCTACACTCAGGAATTCCTTCCTCTATATTTGTTTCTTCTACTGTCAAATCTTCCGCTAGTCAGAGTTAACTGTAGGGGGTGGAATAAAACAAATTGATCTCTCTATAGCAAAATGCTGCCTACCCTATTGTGGGTTTATTGTTTAAATAATTCATGTGCAGTGCTGTTACAATTAGAGGGTCAGTTTTCTTCTTACAGGTTTTTTTCCTTTTAGTATAGCTTATTCCAATTTATCTTACACTACAGTCAAGTTCATCTTCCTAAAACTTTCCCTATTTCATTTCTCTACCTAATAGCTCTGGTGACCACCTGCTGCTTAGAAAGTCATGGCCAAATGTCTCAGCCTGATCTATAAAGCTGGACATCACCAGCCTCATCTTCCTAATCGACACATTCTCTCATCATGTCTTGTTCCACTGCTCCTGTACCCCCAACAGGGGGCGAGTTTATCTTGTGCTTCAGAACTTAGCTACTGCTACTGTGGCTTACCACCTTTTCTCAACCTTCACAATTACTCTCCAAAGCTCATAGTTATTTCTAGAATAACATGCAATCATTCTTCTCCACTAGGTCTCAATGAATAATCACCACCTAAAAATAACCATTTCCACTGTTATATACGATACTCTCTTTTGTAACCATTTTGCATTTTGTCTCTTCTACTAAATTAACACAGTGTAAGGGGTTAGGGTTGGCTTCTACTTCTCCCAGTCCCACTTTAGACAGGTCTTTACAAGGTTTGTTGCTCTAATTGAATGGACAGAGAAGTGAATGGTACATTGGAAGAACCCCTGAACTTGAATTCAGCAGACTGAGATTGAAGTCCCAGTTTTACTTTTCACTAGATTGTGTTATTCAGCACAAGTAATTTTAGACAGAAATGTTCGTCCCTTTACCTATAAAAAAGGGAAAATCTACCCATTCTAGTTAATTCGTGATATTGTTGGTTGTTGTGAGGTTAAAATCAGGTAATATTTTTGAAAACCATAAGCATGGGCCTTAAAGGAAATATGATGTTCAGAGTCTTTGTGTGTCTAGTGCATTCACAGGTCAGAGGTACAGCATGTACAAAGATAAGAGCCATTAAATGACCCCTCAAAGAACATAAAAATAAACATTTGTCTACCCTTTCCTAGTTATGAGTTAGATTATTGCAGCAAACTGTATATGTTTCCATATTTCATTATGGTAATACAAAATCAGGCAACCTACCCATGAATTTATTCAGAAATGATTTCTATGTTGGCAATATGCCTTCTGAATAAATCCATATTTTTTCTTCCCAAAGGTCAAATGTTATTACTGAACATATGCTCTAAGAAAATGTTTATGGAGTCAATGGCAATCTGAAATACAAAGCTACTTAATGCTCCCAGGACATGGTTTCTATCGTCTACCTCTTGTCAAGTGCTTGTGCCTTATTGAGCATGGTACATCAACTGACACATAAAGTATGTTAAAAAAAATTCAGCACAATTTTAAAGAATACAATAAGACCAAATGGCCAAAACCTTTCTGAAAATGCAACAACATATATGTGTTCTTACCTGAAAATCAACACTCAGTAAATGACGACGGAAATCATTTATACAACACTTGGCATATGTCAGTTAATGGTCTGAGTGCTTCACCCAATGAATGAGTGAATACTATTATCCATATTTTATAGAAGAGGAAACTAAAGCACTGAGAGGTTAAGTGACTTCCCCAAGGTCATGCAGTTAGTAGATGGCTCACCAGAATGTAAACTCAAGTAATTAAGCTCTTGAGTTTACATTCTTTACCTCTATGCTATGTGCCAAAAAGAACACATATACCTCATCTTTTTAAAAAATGGTACAGTACTTCATTGTATGAATGGATCATGATATCTGTGACCAATCTCTTATTAATGAACATCTTACCCTTTATGCCATTATAAACTTTTCAATGAACATCTTCCTACAAAAAAACAATTGCGTATTTTCTAAGAATTTTGGGAGTGTAAATTTCTATACTTTCCATAACAAACTATTCCAGAATGTGTATACTTTGAGATATTATTTTCACTTGTAATATCTCATTTAATCAAGATAGCAATCACACAACTTTGGTACTTTTAATTGTCTCAATTTTAGGTACAAGCAACTTGGGATCAGAAAGGTGAAGTACTCAAAGTCAAACTGCTAACATGTGGTACAGATCAGTTTCTAATTTTAGTAGTCCAAGGTAAAACTTACTGTTTTCATTTATATTTCCAATATCTAAAGCTGGCACCTTCTCAGATCACAAACAATAAACCTGAAGACCCGTTTATCCTTTGGGTTCAGGTCTACTCCAATGGAACTCATCCTACCATTGTATGTCTTAATTCTGTTGTCTACAGAAAACAAATACAAAATCAAAGGCAAGAAATCTCATTTCACTTCAGGCTAAGTCCCTGTTACAATGGTTTCAGATTTCAAAAACTGAACAAACAGGTAATTCTTGATAAATAATATTTCTATGTCATAACATAACCATCAAATCACCCAAAACCAAAAGCAGTGAGTATAACAGTTTAATGAGAATCAGGCATAGTTGCTCGTGGCTGTGGTTATTTGTGACATCTTATCACACAAGTTTAAAATAAGTGCTATTGGACCAGGTGGTGGGGCTCAAGCCTGTAATACCAGCACTGTAGGAGGTCTAGGTGACAGGATTGCCTGAGCTCAGGGATTCGAGACCAGCCTGGGCAACTTGGTGAGATTCCTGTCTCAACAATAAATCAAAACATAAGCTGGGCATGGTAGCACGCCTGTAGTTACAGCTACCTGGAAGGCTGGGGTGTAAGGATCGCCTGAGCCCAGCAGGTCGAGGCTGCAGTGGCTTTGAGTGTGCCACTGTACTCCAGCCTGGACAACAGAGTAAGACTCCGACTCAAAAAAAAAAAAAAAAAAAAAGTGCTGTTGAATTAGAAGAATAGTTGAAAGAGATTTTTAACAAAATGAGAGGGGGAAGTCTGGCTAAAAAATGGTGGATGAACACATTTATCATCACCACTTCTATAATCCTCAGCAAAATGACAGTAAGTGAAAGAAAAGGGACAAAAGACATGGGAAAATGTAAAACAGCAGCGAAAGGGAGGTTAATAACATGTTTGAAAATGGAAATCAGATGGGCCGTCACTAATTAAGCAGATATGAAACCAAAGTGCTTACTGAAATAGTCTGTCACATTGGTAGCCACCAAAGAGTCATAATTGTTAGCATTGAGACTTCTATGCAGTTCCTTCACCTTGACTCTGGGCTGGCCCTGTGATTTTCTTTAATCAATGAAGTGTGACAGAAGTGATACTGTGTTAGTTCTGAAGATTAGTTGAAAATCAGTTGTTTTTTCACTCCTGGATCGTTAGAATTTTGATATATATTCCCTAAGCAAGTGATTGGACATTCTTCTCGGAAGTAACTGACCAACCCAAGAGAAAAAATAACTACAGGGAATTTGATTCAGGAGAATGGTGGAGGGGATTCTTATGAGGACGTTAAATGGAAATAAGAGGATTTCAATATGCGGCAGGCCAGAGGCTGTAAGAACAGGACAGACAGCTCCAAGGGAAAAAAAAAAAAGATGAAATTGATAGAATATTGATGTGCTTGAAGAAAGATTGCACAGTTCTTTAAGAGAGTTTAGGGCAAAATGAATGACTATATTGAAGAGTAATCAAGTGAAAAATCAAGGCAATTATCTATTCTAGGCAAAGCAAAGCATCATAGTAGATAGGATATATGTGTATGGCTCTTTTGCGAGCAACTCTTATAAAGACACTGACTATTTAATAAACCACACATTCTGATAGTATTAGAATGTTAGTGAGGAGAGGATAACAGAGTATGTAGGGATAGTGTAGGACTGCTAAATCTACATTTTCCATACTGTAGAAAACAACTAATGTCTAAAGTTTTTAAAAAATCATGTTATAACTGGAAGTAAAATCCAGAAAAAATAAGGCAAAGATTTTGAATGAGGTTGCCTTTGAATAACAGAGCTAAGATATGTGAGCGGAGAGGTGCTATTTTTTCTTACAAGCCTTGAAATATTTATTTATACTCTTTAAGCATATTGCTTTGATTAAGACATACACGATGCTAGAGAAACAAAAACAAAGAGGAAGAAAGGTATTTTTCTGGAAGGAAAGTAGCGTAAAAGAAGTGAAAAATTTTCCTTGCAAAAATGAATGTGTGGACCTAATAATGTTCAAAAATCTCTTCCAAAGACTGTTCAATATAAACAATGAGACCTAAGTATGATTTTCTCTTAAAGTTATACTGGCAAGCTCATACAGATTTCCCAGGTTCAGATATTGAATAAAAACAAGCTGCAGTCAGACTAGTTTATACTTACAATTTATATTTCCATTTATTTTTATCCCAAAATAAGATTTCTGTTTTCTCCCAGAAATTGGACAAAATTAACCGTATATATTGAAGTAAAAATTATTTTTATAAAAAATATCTTTACGGCAATTTTATTTAGTGTTTCAGTTTTGCCATACTGGATATCTTGAGAAAAAAATGCCCAGAAGTTGTCTCCAGGCAACAACCCAAATGCAGCAAGCTGAGGAGCAAATGAAATCAGCAAGTGACAAGATCTGGGCATAAGCATAGGGAAAGATGGTGACATGTGACTAATTGAAGAACTTGCACAGTATATGGGAGACATTCAATGAGTGGAGACAACAAAAAGTCAAATGAGATTTTGGAGACAAGTAGAAAATGTAAAGTTTAAAATAGAATTGAAACCATAATAAGCAGAATGGCAGCTTTCCATTTTTCTATAATGTGCAAAACTAATCAGCTGAATCGAGTATAAAGAATAGAGAAGAGAGGAAAATAAGCCAAGTAAGGTAAAGAGAAAAAACCACCCAAGAAAGGAAAGGAAAGAAATAGGAAAAGTGGATGAAAAATACAACAAAACAAAAAATACAAAGCAGGAATGCTCTTTGTAGAATTATAGAGCTGCAGATAATCCATTAATTAAACTTCTATCATTATGGTCAACTAAACTGACAGAGAAAACACTTCTTCTGGCTTCAAATAAATAGAAATACTGAGTGAAATATATTTGGCTTTCAAAAGAGTATATACCCAAACCTAAAAGCAAGAAAGGAAAATCCCTATCAACAGAAATAATGCTGGACTTCAGAGCAAGAGGGTGAGCAAGACGGCTATGAACTTGGAAGAAGCCTCAGGCCTGTGTATGGCTAAGGAGCTGGAACTGAACTCCCTGAATAAAGTTTATCAAATAAAGTCTACTGCCAAAGGTAGAACTGAGGGGGAAAAAGTAATCCCATAGGTCCAGGGACTAGACAAGGATTGTTCCTTGTCCTGTTCTGTCCTACTCCCACGCCTAAACCATTTTGGTTGAAAAAAAAAAATGACCCCGCTAAAATGGAACTCAAAAATGCAGTAAACATTAGATACTGAAATACCAAAGGTGAGAATTAACACAAGACTAGAACTTAGGGAGTCCTGCGGCAGTTAAGGCAAATGTCCACCAGAGGAATGCCCCCACTTTACAGGCATGATGGACCTCCACAGAAAAACTACTCTGTTTATTTACCCCAAAAAATGAGCCCTTAAAGAAGAAGTGGGATAAAAAAGCAAATAAATTGGTTAAAACATATTGCTAAGTCTAAATAAATATTGACAAAAAGTAATAGTAATAATAGCAGTGGAAGGGTTGGAGACGTCAAAAACAAGGTAAAATGTTAGACTTACGTAGAATAAAAGATAGAGTGGGAGAGTCTGGATTTAATTTTTCTGAAGGCATAAAGAGCAGAAGATATTGATTAAATTTTGATTTTAGCACATATGCTAGAAATGTTAAGGGTGGCTATCAAAGGACCAGACATAGAACCCTCTACTGGGTATTTTTCATTTGCTGATTAAGACCTAGTCTCCACCCTTCTCTGCGCTATGCATCCAGAAGCTTCCCTCTAAAGACTGCATCAACTGGGTTGTATTGTCCTCCAGCCTCCTGGTTTGATAGTAACTCTGTTTCTCTATTGAAGGTCACAGCGTCTACTGAATGGGCTCTTCCTACAGCTTTCCCTTGCTCCTTAGACCTGGGGTAGGGGAAGTAGTAGTAGCTTCTCTTTGACCCTTAGAGCCTATAAAATGATCTGCAGGATTACCCATGATCTCTTTTTGTTCATTTGTTTCTAACTCTGCCCCTGTCATTGCATGCGATCCTTTTGTTCACCTCTTTTCAACAACTCCTTTCAAGTGTGTTGTCAGTGCATAACACTGCCTTGGACCCTTACCGTTACAAAGGCATAACTTTCAAATCAGTATGGAGAGGGAAAAAACAGCTGGAGAAGAAAAAGGCAACTTCAAATCCTGGGAATATAGGGGGAAAGGAAAAACAGAAGAACAATTATGCTAAATAGAAACACCAAATGATACAATAGAAGTAAGTCAAAATAATGCAAGCAGTGGGATATACCCAGTATGTACATTTTAGATGAAACAAAACCATATTATATATTGATTATAGATGCATACATGCATAGTGAAATTATAAAAACATGAGCTGGAATTCTATATGCCAAATTCAGGCTAATGCTTGCTTTCGGGAAGGCACAAAAGGGGATTTAACAAGAAGACATTTAAATGTATTTGAACGAGTTTATTTCTTAAGAAAACTATATGAAGTAAACATGCAGCATACTGGCGCTTTTGCTTATTTGAAGTGGAGTATATGTGGGTGTCATAAAACTTTTTGTAAAGTTTTGTATATCTGCACTATTTTGTAATAAAACAGTCTATTATTTTAAAGTAGAACTGTTTGGTCCTTACCCAAATCCTGTTGTATCTTGATTGGTTTTCCTTGTATTTGACCTACATTATTATCTTAGAATGAAGTTTTAAAATGTCAAAATCATAGCAACAAAGATGCTTTCTCCATGGATATTAATAAACACCTCTGCTGAGTTACTATTGACATACAAAATGTCGTCTTCAAGTATCTATTAGCACTCCAGGTGCTATGAGATTTACAAAGCACCAAGAAGGCACAGTTTCAGCTCTGAAGGATCCAATAATAATGAGACTTTAACACCCTTAGATTATATTAATTAAATAAAAAAATTTGCATTAAAGAAGCATTATAGTCATATCACATTCTGGATTGTTAAAACCATCTATGGACATTTTAACACAAAGCCATACAATGTTTTAGCATGTTGAAAAAATAATAGCTGGCTCTCAATGACATTGATATACCTTAATAAAATAAGATGAATTCTAATGGCTATCTTTCTGAGAACTAATTATATTATTTACATTTTTCATTTTGTCATATGACACTATAGATATATGAAAATGTAATTCAAATTTCCTTGCAATCTTCATATGACTTTCTGTCTCAGATATAATATTCTGTTGTGCTCTAAAAAACAGAATAAATATAATTTAAATTGGCATAGTGTTACATTGAGAAGAGTAAACATATTTTAATTCAATAGTCTAATATTTTTCTATTTTCTCTATGTACTTTGTGATCAAAAAGACAGATCTCTCTAGGGTTTATGTCTAGGAAGAAAATCCATAAACATGCAGATTATCCAGTACATAATAGAGAACATTTCCAATTAGTAAAGGGCTGATTTTACCAAGCTCTGGATTACATGAAAGCATTTGAATTCCTTCTCACTACCGAAATCTCAATGTGGAACAGCTTCCCACTCACTTGTAATGCAAGTCTTCTTTCAAATAAGAGTAGAATGGGGAAAGAGAAAAAATAAAATCTCAATTCTGGCTAAATTTCACATGATAGTATTCTGAGCAGGTTTTCTTACAGAGAAGGATATTAACATGAACCACAGTGAAATCTGGAGACTACACATACATTTATTCTTCATACTATCTTATCCAAAAGCACAGAGAAAAGGTTAGTTATATGTGCTTAATCAATGACCAAATAAATAATAAAATCCACTTCTGTTCTCAAAAAAAAAAAAAAAAAAAAAGGAGAGGAGAGGGGTACTGAACACGAATTTATCACCTCCTTTGGGTCAAGGAGCTTTAAATGCATTGTCATATTTAATGATTTCAAAAACTTAGAGCAATTTTACAGATGGAGAAACTAAGGCCCAGAAAGATTCAGTAATTTGTTGATAATCACACAGCAATCAAGTTTGGATCCAGGATTCTAATGCCAATAATTTTGGCTCTAAATTATAATTGTAACGAAAAAACAGAAGTGAGGCTATCAGTTTAAAACCAGAATAAAAATGTAAGTATCCTGTTTACCTCATAGATAGACAAAGAAATGCTTCATTCGGCTGTTATGTGGAGAAAATCTTACTTTTTTCCTACTCCTTAGAATAGATCAATCCATGTGTAAGAAAAAAAAAAAAGGTTGAATCTTTGCAAAGTCAAAACATATATTGCAAAGTGATTTTCTTCATGAAAAAAACAAGTGGAAAGAGATCTTCATGGTCTAAAGATACAGTAGTTGTGGACACATTTCGTTCCTTAATAATTCAATCAACCTTCTGTAGAGTTAAGACCAGATTTAAGGTTTTATATTATAATGGCATGGATCAGAAAAGAATATTTCAGACCTGGATGGAATGCAAGAAATCCAGTTTCAAAGACTTCTCAGGAACTGCAGAGGGAGGTGAACACAGAATTCAATGGTAATAATCAAGACTCTTCTCCCTTGATTTAACCAGAGTAGTTAAGGTTTTATCTGTGTTAGACAATATACTTCTTCATAAGACCTCATTTGAATATATATTGCTTTGCAATTGAAACAACTCAAAAACTACTTTTTTGGTCCAATTCTCATTTTTCAGAGAAGGAATATGGGCCCAGTAGAGGGGAAGACACTTGCTCAAGCCTGTACAGACACTTAGGGCTGAGCTAGAACTCCACCATGCCTTACTTTACACCTATGCTTTTATTACTATAGTTAGCATAAAATTAGGGACTACTAATAAATTATAATCTTTTTATATACTGTGGATATTATTTCTATGGTGCATTTATTTGTTTATGTGTGTGTGCATTACTTGTTCATTATAGTTTTTCTAGGAGTCAGGGAGTGCTAATAGCATTCTTATTTACAGATAAAGATTTTGAGGCTCAGTGAGTATGTGGTTGACTTAGTGTTAGAATCCAGTCCTTTTAATTGTTAGTCCAGTGCACTGTACTTTCTCCTACCTCTGACAGTTTCTCTGATTGTTTCTGCTACCTAGATTAGGGAAAAGTGTCAGGAGTATTTCATCACAAAAATATGTTGTGTAACATTCATCCTAAGTTTGCATTTATTTTCATTAGCCATTACTTATGAAGAATAAGGTTACTTATGATCTTGCTGTAAATTCCAGAGCTCAAAGGCACTGTCGTGAACTCACAGGTAACATCCCTTCTTGTTTGAAGAGATTGGAAAAACAAGAGTTTCAAATACTGGGAAACATCAAAGACTTATTATTGTTGATCAGTGTGAAAAACACACTTTGGATATTTTTCTCCACAAATTTCAAAACAGAATTTTAGTGAAAAAAATTAAGTTATTTTCTATTTCATTAATAATTATTTTCCATCTCATTAATAATCATTAAATTAATGATTAAATGATTGATTCATTTAATCAATCACATCTTCCACCAAAAAATGCTATTGTTATTCACCTTCTCTATTAAGGGAATGTATGAATAAAGAAATGCAATAGTTTCCTTTACTTTAAGTGGAAATATGCCTCATGTATGACTCTTCGACTGTAAGTGATAATTGAATTTTTGAAGTTATTAAAGACCTTGAAGAGTATTTACAGTTTCCTTAAGGAAAATATATGTTTTGGTTTATTTTTGAACTGCAATTTTTCACCCAACTCATACGTGTGTACACACACACGCACACACACACACACACACACACACACACACACACACACACTTCATTTAGCCTTGTCTATTACTCTAATCCTCCAAGTGATATGTAGATAGTACCTAATTTTACTTTTCATTTACATTGATGGAAAATAATTGCTGCAATATATGAGAAAGAAATGTGTAAACTGCAATTTTCTATGTAAATGAAGTGAATCATTATTATTATATCTTAATAATACTAGCTGCTACAGAAAAGTTTGGGATAATAATCACTCACACATTTTCACTTGAAATGCTCATCCATCACACCATTTTCTCATGTCTGGACTGTTGAATATCTCATTTTGTGCCTTCATTATCAACTCTCATTCAATTTGGCCGTTATAAAATTCACTAATTTTCTGCTGAAATTTTATTATTCTGTGATTAATATCATCTTCTGGCTTCCTTGAATAAAAAAAAGGATTCTTCCCTGAGTTCTTATTGCATTCCCTTCATTTTGCCTGAGGTTGTTTAAATTCTATAACAGTAAGAAATCTTGAAGGGCATTTAATAGAACTTTTTTTTTTTTTGCCTGATGGGAGGAAGTGACTTGCCTAAGGCAGCACAGTCACAAAACCAGTTTTAAACCCTTGTCTTCCAATTACCAACCAAGCCTTCTTTTATAACACCAAGCACAAATAGCCTACAAGTGTTACTTTCCCAGGGGAACATTTCTTCAAATGAAAACAGGTACAAAATCTGTGCCTCATTTATCTCTCTGGCTTATTTTTCTGGGCATATAGACACCTAAAAGGCAAAAATAATTTTTCTATTAGTCCACACAACACCAAGCTATTAAAGAGGTACAAAATATAGTGACCATAACATATTCCATTATATCAGCAGATTTTGTATAATAAGAAACACAAACTCATGACTTTTCTGCTCTCCCATTCAATTATGAATACACTAAAATAGCAATACCAATATTATGAAGTTTCCCCCAAGGGCTACTTTAGCTATTACTTTTTATGACATATATAGGTTTAAAGTATTTCCCAATACATATTCAAAAATAGAATTACCAAAAGTGAACTTACAAAAACAACTCCACATGAAAACCTATTGAAATTATGAGACAAAGCATTCGTGAAAACTGCAAAGTCATTTTTATTCATTTTTCTTCAAAAGACAAAATATATTTAATGGTTTTATTCTGCATAGAATATCACCATAAGTTATCCAGAGAGTATTCTTAATGAATTTGGTTTATTGCCTTTTTTGAGAATATTATAAGGAGTAGTCAACGGAAACTCACGTATTCCCTCTCCTTGAACAGAAGCCCCATTACTTCTTCCATATTTGGTAAAACAATGAACCTGTGATGGTGCATTTTTCTAAAGGTCATAAGAGGGAACCATAATCTGAAACATCATTTGCAATTTTATTAGGGATCTTTAGCATTCTCACTGGAAGACTCTCAGAAATGTAACGGGGAACACCTTGCAGTGTTAGTTTACACAACCTAAAATTACACATTTCTAACAAGTGTTCAGGTGATGCGTCTGCTGCTGGTTCATGCACCACACTTTGCATAGCAAAGGTCTACACAGTAATATTTTACCAAAGTTATATAGCCAGTAAGAAGAGAAGCAGAATAAGGAAGATGGCCAAGTAATGTCAAAGTCTACTAACTAGGATGTCTCAGTACTCTCTTTCAAACTGCTTCTCATGTAAGAACTCAGGGTCATAGTGTGCATCTCTGAATTTTGCTTGGAATAGAGGCTGGCTCACTACGTAGTTTCTAGATGAAATAAAATAACTTAAAATTAATTTATCTAGTGTGTAAAGTTACATTATGTTAAATGTGACGTATAAAGCTAAGTAGAGAGCCATGGCTCTGGTTCATTGTTGTTGAAACCTATTTCGTGGTGTGTGGGTTTGTGCAAAAAAAAAAAAGTCATGTAGGAAATCATAACAGCCAAAAGACATCAAATTTATATTACAATTATTTGTGTCTGAGTGGATAGACAGTAGACCAATTACAATATAATGAATAGTTTTCCAGTCATATGCTATCATCGCTTTCTAATCCAAACAATGTGATATCAGAAAGTATCGTGCATTAAAGAATTTAATATAAAACATGCCATTTCAAAAAGCCACACTGTAGTTGTTATATAGCTTTAATGACCTCAGTAGGATCATCTAGTGAGAGTAATACAATAGGATTTTTTCAAACAGTCATATTAAAAGAAAGTACTCAGTCACAGAATGACAAGAGAGAATTGAAGCACATATAACTGAAAATGATCTTGTATGGAGAATACGTAGAGAACTCCTATAAATTAATAACAAAAAGACAAACAGCCCAATAGGAAAATGGACAAGAGTCTTGAGAAAACTCATTACACAAGAGAATATTCAAATGACCAAAAAGATTAAAAGGCGCCCAACTCTAACAATCAGGTGAGTACAGCTTAACATCAAAATGGAATATACCTGGAGAAATTCAAATCATTCTACAAGAAATACCTGCACACATTTTTATTGCAGCACTATTCACAATAGCAAAAACATGGAACTAACCATGCAGCTCATCGAAACTGGACTGGATAAAGAAATGTGGTACATATGTAGCCATAAAGGAGAACAAAATTATGGACTTCACAGCAATGTGGGTAGATTTGGAGCCTGTCATACTCAGTGTTCTATCACAGAAACAAAGAACCGAGAACCACATGTTCTCAATCATAAATGGACCCTGAACACTTATCATAATACTGCAAAAAAGGGATTGGCAGTAGTGGAACACTGCCAGGGGTCGGGGGGAGAAGCGGTGGCACATAACATCAGTAAGAGTGCCTGATCTCAATCTAGGCGAAGTGAGGGCCAATGGGAGACCCAAACATCACCTGTACCTAGACCACTTATGTACCCAATTCTGACTTGTACCCCACATCTTTAAAATAAAAAAATAATAAAAGTAGTTTGCTTAAGATACTTCATTAGAAAAAAAAATCAAAATGAAATTTTACTACAAACCCATCAGAATAGTTAAAATTTTAAAACTTGACAATGTCAAGTGCTGCCAAGTGTGTTAAGCAAAGGAAAACTTTATAAACTGCTAGTATGAATGTTGATTGTTACAACTACACTGGAAAACGGGCATTATCCACTAAAGTTAAAAATATCATCCAGCAATTCCATCCCTTAAATATATCCCCAACAAAAAAATGCATGAATGGTTATACCAAGACACGTTCATGAATTTTCATGACAACATTGTTCATAATATTCCCCAAATGGAAACAATTCGCATGTTCTTCATCACTGCAATGAATATTTATATTTAGTCATGCAATGGATTATTGTACAATAATGGAAATTAACAAACTGCTGCTTTGTACAACAATATGGAAGAATCTCCAAAAGATAATATTGAATGAGAGAAAGCCAGGAAAAAAATAAGATAAATTGTTTGGTTCCATATATATCAAAAGTAAGAAACACTAGCCATAAAAACATTTACACGTATTTGTTGGCAGGGAGAGAGGAGGTAGTAATTGAGAGGGAGCTTCAGAAGCTTCTGAGGTATTAGCAGTATTCTATATCTCGACCTAAGCATGTTTACAAATGTGTTTACATTGTGAAATTCATTGAGATATGCAATTATGATTTGTGATTATTTTGGTATGTAAATTATATTTCAACAAATAACTACAAATAAAAAAAGTCAGTCAACAAATATTTATTGATTCCATACTGTGTGCTAGGAATTGGAGAGCAAAACAGAAATTGTTCCTGGCTTTGTGTACTTTAAAGTGTAGAGGAGAAGACATGCATGAAATAAGTAGACAACTAAATATAGTTATAAACCAATCAAGTGTTATAGCAGATAAGTAGAGGGTGTAACGGGAATAAAAGTAAAATTTTGCATTAATATATCTAGTGCAATACCCCAGTGCTGTTGAAATATATAAACAAGGAAGTGGTTGAGTTACAAGTAAACAATATGTTGGAAGCTACTTTACGAAGCCTCATTATGTTCCAGTTTCTTCAGAAATAATCATATCACCTGTTATGGAAGATACAATGAGGAAGTTGCAACATATGTAAAGCAGCCCCTTCTTATTACAAGTGGGAAAAGTTTCTCAAAAATGCTATCTATACCCATGTTTCTCCAACCTTAATGTGAATACGAATCACCTGAGGAACTCATCAAAATGCAGATTCTTAGACTGTATAGAGTGAGGCCTGAGGTTCTGCATTTCTCAAAAGCACAAAGTGATGCCCATAGTCCTATGCAGACAACACTTTGAGAAAGGAGGGTCTATGTATCACCAAACCAACTGCACAATTTAACCAAACAACTACTCATTTCAATAGGAAATATCAAAAATCCCAAAGAATCACCTCCCTGAATTGACTACTTATGTGTAGTTAAAATTTATTAGCCAAATTCAGTTTTAACTTTGAAATCCTTAATGTTTATGCTTACTTGCTTACTCATTTAATATATCTGCTTTATTTTAAAAATTTGAAGCAAATTTCAAACTAAAATGACTCATGTAGTAGAACATCATAAAAGCATTTATGTTGTTTCAAAAAAAATGTACTATTTTGCCAGATGGCTGCATATCAGACTTTACAAATATCCCTTTTTCCTGTTTTTTAATTGAAATTTAATTGACATATAATGAATCACACTATGCAAAGTGTAAAATTTAATGAGATTTGACATATGTATATGTCTGTGAAGCCATCATCAAGTTCGAGATAATGAACATAATCATCTTGCCTCCAAAGTTTTCTCATGCCCTTTTGTAATCCCTCTGTTTCATCCTTCCGCACCCATCTCCTGTCCCCAGACAACAATTTATCTGCTTTCTGTCATTACAGATTATTTGTATTTTTAAAAGTTTTATATAAATGGAATCATATAGTAGATACTCTTTTTTTGTCTAGCTTCTCTCACTCAACATAATTATGTTTCAATTTATCCATGTTATATATCAACAGTTCATTTCTATCATATGGATGCACCAAAATATGTTTATTTGTTCACCTCTATCTTACTTCCAGCTACTATAATAGAATATCATTGACTAGGTGATTTATAATTAACAAAAATATGTTTTCTCCAGTTCTGGAAGCTGCATGTCTCAGATCAGGGTGCCAGCACCATCAGGTTCTGAGGGAGAGCTCTTTTCCAGGTTGCAGACTGTCAAGTTCTCCTTGTATCCTCACCTGACAGAAAAGAAATCAAGAGGAACTTTCTGGGGTTTCTTTTAAAAAGATACTAATCCCATTTATAAGAGCACCACCCTTATGATCCAATTACTTTTCACAGGCTCCATCTACTAATATTATCACACGAAGGGTTACAATTCCAACATATGAATTTTAGAACACAAGCATTCATCCTTAACAATTTCTTAATAAACATTTGATTTGATTCTAATTTGGGGCTACTATAAATGAAGCTCCCATGACCATTTGTGTAAAAGTCTTTGTATGGTTATAAGTTTTACCTTAAATGAATATCTGTCAGAGAAATGGATAGGTCACATTGTAAATGTATGTTTAACTTTTTAAGAGACAGCAAAATTGTTTTCAAAGGGGTTGCACCAGTTTACATTCCCACTAGCAGCTGATAACTGTTTAAATTCTGCCACATCCTTGCTAATACTTAGTATGATTAGCCATTTTAACTTTAGACATTCTGGTAGATATATAGTAGTATCTAATTGTGGCTTTAATTTGCATTTCCCTAATGACTAATAGCGTTGAGTATCTTTTAATGCAATTATTCCCATTTATATATCTTCTTTAGTGAAGTGTCTGTTCAAATATTTAGCTCATTTTAAAAAATAATTGGTTAGTTTGGTTTTTATTATTGATTATTGAAAATCATTTACGTATTTTGGATGAAATATGAATCCAAAAAAATTCTTGATCAAATGTAACATTTGAACCCTTTATCAAATGTAACATTTGTAAGTATTTTCTTCCAGTCTGTGGTTCGTCTTTTAACTTTCTTACAGTGTCTTTGGAAGGACAGAAGTTTTTAATATTGATGAAGTCCAATTTATAAATTTATAATTCTACGGATTATGTTTTAGGTGTTATACCTTAGAAAGTATTGCCTTACCCTAGGTCACAAAGATTTTAGGCTATGTATTTTTCAAGAAGTCTTAGAATTTTATGTTTTATAACCAGGTTTATCTTCAATTTTGAGTTTATATGTATACATAGGAAAAGATATAAATTTCATTTATTTTTTGCATATAGAGATCTAAATGTTCTAGAATCACTTTTTTAAAAACACTATACCATCAGTCGGGCGTAGTAGCGCATGCCTGTAATTCCAGCTGCTCGGAAGGCTGAGGCAGAAGGATCGCCGGAGCCCAGCAGGTCGAGGCTGCGGTGGCCGGGAACAGCCACTGCACTCCAGTCTGGGCGACAGAGTGAGACTCCAACTCAAAAAATAAAAAATAATAAAAAAAATAAAAAAGACTATACTTAATCTACTGGACTGCCTTTTCCCCTTGTCAAAATCAAGACTTTATATTCAAGGAATTAACAACATTTTTTTCAATACTCTTTCATAAAATCAAGGAAGAGATAATACTTTCCAATTCTGTTGTCTACTGGAAACTCTATTTCTTCCACTGATCTATTTATCTATCTTTATGATAATACTAATGCACAATCTTGATTACTATATCTCTTTAATAAGCCTTGGAATCAGGTATTGCTATTTATCCAACTTTGGTCTTTTTTTTCAAAGCTGTTTTATGTGAATTTTAAAATCAGCTTGTGAATTTTGTACAGAAAATGCTAGAATTTGGATTTGGATCTGTAGATTTATTTTGGAAGTATTGACTTCTCAACACTATTTGATTTATGAAAAACACATGTCTCTCCATTTATTTAGGTCTTCTTTAATTTCTCTGGGTTACACTTTGTAGTTTATAATGTACAAATGTTATATATATTTTGCCAGACTTATCTATAATTATTTTATATTTTGATGCTAATATATTACTGTTTTAATTTCAATGTATGATTGTTAATACTAATATAGAGAAATGTCATTAAATTTTGTATATTGATCTTGTGTCATTTAACTTGGATAAATCCACATATCCACATATAAGTTCTAAAAATGCTTTTGTAGAACCCATTGTATTTTCCACAGAGGTGATGATGTCATCTGTGAATAAAGATAGTTTTACTTCTTTTCCAATCTGTATGCTTTTTTTTTTTTGCCTCATTACTCTGCCTAGGTCCTTCAGTACAATGTTGAATTAAAATAATGAGAGCAGACATCCTTGCCTTGTTTCTTACCGTAGGATGAAGGTGTTCAGTCTTCTACTATTAAATATGATATTAACTTTAAATTTTTCATAGATGCCATTCATCAGATTAAGGAAGTTTCCTTCTATTCCAAGTTTGTTGAGAGTTTTTTTTTTTCTTCAATAATCAATATTTTTTTATTATGATGTTGTGGGGTACAGTTAAGGGTTAGGTATACAAATACGTTTCATTCAGGCACCCTATTGATTAGAGGTGCTTCTCCATCCCCAGACAGATATTTGCTCATTAATCCCATCTCCCTCCCCACCCATAGTTTCCTACTACTGTCAGTCATTTTCTTATAGTATTAGATTGGATGTTCAAGGTCCATTATATGAGTGAAAACATGTGATACTCGGATACTTTGTTTTTGTGAGAGGTCACTCAGTATTATAGACTCTAGTTCCATCCAGGTTGCTGCAAAATTCATAATTTTGTTCTTTTTTATGGCTGCGTAGTATTCCATCATGTATATGTACCACATTTTTCTAATCCAATCCTCTTTTGATGGGCAGCATGGTTGCTTCCAGGTTCTTGCTATTGTGAACAATCTAGGCATGAATATTGAATTTTCTCAAATGTCTTTTCTGTATATATTGAGATGATTTTGTGTTTTCTCCTTTGGTTTTTTAATATGATGGACTACATTGATTTATTTTTGAATGTTATATCAACTTTGCATACCAAATATAAATCATACTTGGTCATAATAGATTATCCTTCTTATATGTTTTTGGGTTAGATTTGCTAAAATCTTGTTTACAATTTTTGCACTTATGTTTATGAGTTTTATTTTCTGGTAATTTAATTCTATAGTTTTGGTGGCGGGATAATGCTGGCTTTATTTAAAGAATTGGAAAGTATTATCTCTTCCTTGATTTTATGAAAGAGTATTGAAAAAAATGTTGTTAATTCCTTGAATGCTTCTTTAGATGTAGGTGGCAGATTAATAGCCCTCTAATGATGTCTACTTTTAACTTTCCAGAACTCTGAAAGTGATATGCTACATGGTAAAGAGAAATGACTGTTGTAGATGGAATTAAGATTGATACTTGATAGACCTAGATTATCCAGGTGAGTCTAATGTAATCAACAAGGTTCTTAAAAATGGAAGGGGGAAAAAAAAAGAAAAGTCAGTTTGAGAGCACATGATATGAGAAAAGACTCAACTGACCATTGCTGGCTTTGAAGATGAAAGGGGGCCATGAGCCAAGCAAGATGGGAAACATCTAGAGGATGGAAAAGGAAAGAAAAATGATTCTCTAGAGTCCCTAGAAAGAAATACAGCCCAGTCAACACCTGTGTGATTTTAGCCCCCATCAGGCTTCTGACTTACAGAATGGTAAAATAATAAATGTGCATTATTTAAGCTACTAAGTCTGTGGTAATTAGTTATAGCAGCAAGAGAAAACTAATACAGCAGGATTCAACAGTGAAATCGTATTAGCTTGTAGTTTTATTTGCAGAAAAATTTTAAATTTCAGTTTAGTACATAGAGGACTATTCAATTTATCTATAATTTCTTCTGTGATCTTTGGTAGTGTATATCTTTTAAGGAACGTGTCCATTTCATCTAAGTTGTTGAATTTATTGTCATGAAATTGCTCATAATATTATTAATTTGTATATTCTTTCTTCCTAGATATTCTGGCTAAATATTGATCAATTGAAGAGAGTTTATGAAATAATCTGTTTTTAGTTTCTTTTATTTTTTTTCTATTTTTCTATTCTATTTCTTTAATTCCTGCTGATTTTTCTAAATTGAAGTATAATTTCCAGGCCATAAATTTACCCTTGAAAGTGTACAATGGAATGGTTTTTAGTATATGTACAAGGTTGAACAAGCATTACCACTATCTAATTCCAGAACATGTCCATCATCTCAAAAAGAAACTGAACTCATTAATAGCCACTCTCCACTTACCTTTTCAGAGTGCCTGGAAAATATTATCTGCTTTACAATTGTATCATTTGCCTATTTGAGAAATTTCATATAAATGAAATCATACAATATGTGGCCTTTTCTGCCAGGTTACTTTCACTAGACATAAGTTTTTAAGGTATATTCTGTTACTGAACAATATTCCACTGTATGGATATATTAGATTCTATTTATCCTTTCTTCAGTTGATAGACATTTGGACTCTTCCACCTTTTTGCTATTTTGAATAATCCTACTGTGAACATTCATAGATAAGTATTTGAGTGAACATATTTTATTTAGTTCTCTAGGAAATACACCTAGGAGTAGACTTGCTGAGTCATAGGGCAGCTTTATATTTAACTTTTTTTTTTTGGTCAGAGTCTCACTTTGTTGCCCAGGATGGAGTACAGTGGCACTGTCATGGCTACTGTCGCCTGGACCTGCTGTGATTAACCTTCCAAGTAGCTAGATCTACAGGCACACACCACCATGCCTGGCTAATTTTTTGACTTCGTGTAGAGACAAAGTCTCACCAAGTTGCCCAGGCTGTTCTTGAACCCCTGAACTCAGGCATTCCTCTTCTCTCTATCTCCCAAAGTGCTGGGATTACAGGTGTGAACCACCACACTCAGCCTATATTTAACTTTTTGAGTAATACTCAACCTGTTTTACAAAGTAGCTGTACCATTTTACGTTCACACCAGTAATATACAAGGTTTCCCATTTCTCCACATCCTAACCTACACTTATTATTGTCCATATTTTTTATTGTAGCCAACATAGTGGGTGTGAAAGTGATATAATTGTGGTTTTGTTTTGCATTTCCCTGGTTAATAATGATATTGAGAATTTTTTCATGTTCTTATTGGCCATTTGTATATCTTGTTTGAAAAAATATATATTCAGATCCTCTGCACATTTTTAGATTGGGTTTTTTGTATTTTTACTGCTGAGATGTGTTAGGTCATTATATATTCTGGATAGTAGCCTGATATCAAATATATGATTTGTCAATATTTTCTCTCATTTTGTGGAATGCATTTTCACTTTTATGATAGTGACCATTGAAGAACACAATTTTTAGTTTTTGTGAAATCTATTCTTTTTTTTTTAGGTGCTTGGGTTTCCCGAGTAATAAAGTTTTACACCTATTTCTTTTCTTCTATGAGTTTTATATTTGAATCTCCTTTACTTAGGTCTTTGATTTATTTGGAATTAATGTTTGTATATGATGTGGAGTAGATGTCCAAATTCATTATTTTGCATATGGATACCAGTAGTTCCAGGACCATTTGTTGAAAAGTCTATTCTTTCTCTGTTAAATTTTCTTCACACCCTTGTTGAAAATGAATTAAACACAAGTTTTGGGGTTAATTTCTGAATACTCATTTATATTCCATTGATCTCCATGTCTATTCTTATGCCAGTACCACACAGTGTTAATAACTGTAGCTTTGTCCTAAATTTTCAAATAATTAAGTAGAGTTCTTCAACTTTCTTCTTTTTTAAAGATTATTTTGGCTGTTTTAGGACCTTTACACTTTCATATGAATTTTAGGATCAGCTTGTCAGCTACTGAATAAAGGAGAGAGAAGATTTTGATAAGGATTACATTGAATCTGTGGATCCACTGCAGGAGTATTATCATCTTAACACTATAAAATCTTCACAGCACAGGATATATTTCTGCTTATTTAATTCTTCTTAAATTATTTTCCACAATATTTACTAGTTTTCCAGTATAAGTTTTGTGCTTCTTTTTCAATTTCTAAGCATGCTATTCTTTCTGATATCATTGAAAATGGGATTGTTTCTTAAATGTAGTTGGCTGTTGCTCACTATTTGTATATAGAAATACAATTGATTTTTATACATTGTTCTTGTATCCTACAACCTTGCTGATCTCATGTATTTCCTCAAATCATTTTTAGTAAATGTATTTGGATTTTCTGTATACAAGATGTCATTGGCAAATAGAGATAGCTTTATTTCTTCCTTTACCATCTGGATTATTTTATTTATTTTCTTTGTCTAATTGTCTTTGCCAGGACCTTCAGTACAATGGTAAATACTGTATTTTAGGGTGGACATCATTATCTTATTCCTGATCTTAGAAGGAAAACTTTCAGTCTTTCATCATTAATTGTGATGCTAACAGTGGGATTATTATAGATGTCATTTTTTGGGTTTAGGATGTTTTCTTCTATTCCAATTTTGCTACACATTTTTATCATAAAAGGTATTGGTATCTGCCAAATGCTTTTTATGCATCTGTTGAGATAACCATGTGGTTTTTGCCCTTCAGTCTATTAATATGGTATATTACTTTGATTTATTTTTGTATGTTGAACCAACCTTGCACTTCTTGGATAAATATCACTTTGTGATGCAGTATAACACTTTTTGATTTGCTAAATTTGGTTTGCTAGTTTAGTTTGCTTGCATTTGAGAATTTTTGCATCCATTTTCAGAAGGGATATTGATATGTGATTGTCTTTTCTTGTGACGTTTTTGCCTGGTATTGGTATCGGGGTAAAATTGGCATTGTAGCAAGACTTTGGACTATAGAACTTTTATCTGAGTGGTAATTGCTTGTTTAAATTATTTGAAACTGTCACTATGACTGAAGAACACAAATAATTTTGAAGCCCAAAATACCCATGACGTCTTGAATAATGACAGACACTCTAACAGGGAGGGCAATGCCCATATAGTTTCACAACAAAATAGAAATGTTTTTCACAGAATCATGCTACTGGGGGAATGTAAGGATGAAATAGAAATAGTCACAAATAAAAAGCCTCTTTCTCTTTAAGATTTATTTGAAACCTTATTAGAAGGTACTGGATTCTACCATTGCTTGAACAGTGTCCTATCAAAAGTTCCCAACAGACCAACAAAGAGCTATTTGGTTTATACATGTCAGTTGCAAGGTGAATGGACAATATCCTGTTTGGAAGGCTGCCACTCTGATCAAAGAAGGTAAAAATAAAAGCTCAGTGAACTGAATAGCAGACTGTTTCCCTGGAAGTGATGAAAGAATTTAACAATGATAAAAGCCCTTATGTTTGGGTTTTTACTCGTTAATGAGCAGTAACCAATGGCTTGATCATATGGTCAGGTAGAGGTCAATGAAAAACAGGACCACAGAAGACTGTGTAAGATTCACTGAAAGTGGGTCCAGAACACAGTTAGCAAGTCACACTGATACTGATAACTCTGGGGAACTAAAAAATCAGCCCTTACAGGAATAGACACTGACTCTGGACTGGGTTTTACTTGCCTGATGGTAGATGCAAATGCTCAGAGTGCTATAAAGAACATGAACAGAAGACATTGCACCAATTTGGACTGCTGAGTAATATTTCTTCAGACCGAGGACATAAACAACCCATAATGTCCAACAATAGGTAGTAAGATATTTACCTCAGAGTAACAGTTTGATAGAGAATTGGAATGGTCAGTTTCAATATTGGTCACCTAAAATGTGTGGAGATATAGAAAGACTTACATACATGCCTTCACAAGTATGTGTTCACACAAAACATGAGGGAAATTAATAGATAAATTCTTCTATTTTTCTTGTAGATCTGAGGAAAAGGATGTGAGGTAAAATTCTAAAATGATTGGTTTTCTTTCTTTTTTTCTTGCTTCCTTATATTATTTCATCTTTATTTTTCCTAACTAACACGGTGGTTACAAGAGCAGTGCTGCAACTACAGAAGCTGGAAGCAGGAATGACTCCTGAGCAAAAACTTAACTATGTTTTAGAATTTTTATTCCAGAATTACTACTAAGAGCCTGATGGAGTGGGTTCTGTCTTCACTCCGTTCAGAAAAATTGGGATTTATAATTTACATGGGTAAAAGTAATCTATTAGTTCTGTACCTATGTAACCCTACCCTATAACCCTATATTCATGGAAGTGGACTAAGAGGGAGATACTTGTTAGACTAGTATTACTGCCTGCAATCTAAACCAGCACAGTGGCCTAAATTAGTAATCCTTCCAAAGGTGGAAAAGTTTGTATATAAATGGAGAGAAGGAGAAATAGTAGCTGAGTTTTTAATTAGATAAAACAAATATTAAATCAGCACTTCAAAAGCAGAGCAAGAGATGATAACATTTCTTAAGCTCAATTATACTAGATGCCTAAAAAGGTAAAGTCATATATAACTGAGACTACTACTGCTTTTTGAACCTGACAAGATCAAATGGAAGCATGCTAATCAAAGTGGCCTTTCCCTGGGAGACATTTTCCTATGATATAATGATAGATTGCACTAACTACTAATGATCAAATCATATGCTAGTAAAGTGACAGCATCTTTTGACTTTTATGATCATTTTGTCATAGGGATCCATAGTCAAAGACGACAGTATGGTTTACAGTACAATAGCAAAATATATATGTGATCTTTGTCCCTAGGTCCTAAAACAGAGCTTCTAAAACCCCTGAGATTTTCTGAGTAATAGGAGTATCTTTTTTATTCCAAGTGAGCCCCTTTAAACCATACCAGAGTTTATTCTAATAAGGTGATACAGGATGGGACCCTAGATAGCTTCAAGAGAGCAGGCTGCTAGTACAGGGTTGGAACCTTAAACCTGACTCCCTGACCTTGGGGAAGAGACAGAGAATGGATATTGAATTCAATCACCAATAGCCAATAATTTTTTCATCAGCATATGTAATAAAACGTTGCTAAAAATTCTTGAACAACAAGGTTTGGGAAGGTTTCCAACTGGTAAACACATCCATGTGCTGGGAGGGGTAACATGTCTGAAAAGGACATTGGAATTCTGTGCCACCTCTCCTCTCATACCTTGGCCTATAAATCTCTTCCATTTGGCTGTTTCTGAATTGTAGCCTTTTTCATAAAACTGTAATCATAAGTATAGTGCTTTCCTGAATTCTGTGAGTAGTTCTAGCATATTATCAAAACTTAGGAAGGGGATGGGGGTGGGGAGGAGCATAGAAACTTCTAAATTTAAACTCAGCCAAGCAGAAGTTCAGCCACCCTGGGGACCCAATATTTTATTGGTATCTTAAGTGGGGGAAGTCCTGTGAGACTGAGCCCTTAACCTGGGGGCTCTGTGCTAAGCCCAAGTAGTGTCTGAAATGAATTGAAGTATTCAATACCCAGTTTGTGTCAAGAACCAGAGAGTTGGTTATTGTTGTTTAGAAAAAAAAAACTCACATATTCATGCACAGCATCTTCAGCTCTCTTTTGGTTACTATTTGCGTCATATATGTTTTCCATCCTTTTACTTTCAACCTAGTGCCATTAATTTTAATGTGTCTCTCCTTGACAGCACATAGTTGCTGTCATTTTAAAATCCATTTCATCAATCTCTGCTTTTTGATTGGAGTATCTATACCATTTACATTTTATGTAATTATTGTTAGGTGGATTTATTCTGGTTTTGTTTTTTTTAATATGTGTTCCCTATGTCAACTCTAGGTTCTCAATATTCTTTTGTATTAAATATACTGTTGTGGAAACAAAGAACTGAGTACCACATGTTCTCACTCATAAGTGGACCCTGAACATTTATCATGGTACTACATGAAAGAGATTGGCAGTAGCAAGTCACTGTCAGGGGAGGAAGAGAGGTGGCACATAACACTAATAAGGGTACCTGATCCCAAACCAGGCAAAGTGAGGACCAATGAAAGGCCCAAGTTTCACCTGTACAATGACCACTTAAGTACTTAACCCTGAATTGTACCCCACATCTTTAAAATATAAAATAAAAAAGAAAAACTACACACACACACACACACACACACACTGTTGTGTACTTTTAAAATCTTTTGTCATTTATTTTGTAGTTTTTTTAGTGATGCTTGTAGTGGTTGGTTGCACTGTGGATTAAATTAACACTTTAATTTATAACAATCTGGTTAAGATTAGTATCAGTTGTTATGATGTGTTAAGTGTCAACATTGCTAGGCTATCACCACCGTTAGTCGATAAAACACTAATCTAGGTGTTATAAAAGTATCTTGTAGATTTGATTAAAGTTCAAATTCAGTTGACTTTAAGTAAGGTACATTGTTTTGGATAATCTGAGTAGGCATGATTCAATTGAGTTAAACAGCTTTAAGAGCAGAACTGAGGATTTCTGGAAGAATAAAGTTAACCTATGAATAGCAGCTTCAGCTCATAATAAAGAGACCCAGGTTGCTCTTCCTGACGGTATGCTCTGTGGGTTTTGGACTTGCCTTGACGATATCTTCATTTATATAATCCAATGTTTTCGCAATAAATCTTTTAATACATAGTTCCCTCTGGTTGTCTTTCTTTAGTTGAACGCTGACTTTACAAATTTTGGGACCAGAATTGGTTCTAGAGAAAAAGAACCTTAGGATGAATTTTATTGATTCTGGATTTTCTGCAACTGGTTCTCTATTCTGATTGTATTAGACACACTAACAATTCCATTTCCCATGGTACAGAGGGCACTAATAGTCCATGGCATGATGTTGTAATAGAGGCATACAAAATATCACCATTGTTTATTCCGAATCAAACACCTTTAAACGGTGAGATTCTGGTAGTTAATGTATGTAATACTTTACAATATTTTAGTCAAATTAGAGTTTAATAGGATTGGCTGGCTGCCCCTATCTGCACTGGAGAAAGTGGTGGAAAAAAACAATCATTTTAGGGCTTCAACTTCCCAGCTCAGGATATACATAAATAACCTGAAAGCTTTTGAATCTGCCCTGAAATAAATATCTCCTGTAGCCACTGGGCTAAGATTTCTGCAAACCAAACCCATAATCTCATTCTGCCAGTGGCTGAATTACTGTGCAAATTGAATTCCCCATTTTGCAGGGTGTCTTGTGTTAAATGAAGGCATTAAACCTCTGAATTCTACCAAGTCTTCTTTGCATGTAGAAGCAGCCCTAACACCCTTGCCTGGGGAAGTTAGCTCTGCTTTGTCCAAAGAAACTATAATGTCCTTTTCTGAGGTAGTTGCCTTGCAAAGTACTGCTGATTCTCAAGAGAACCTATCCCATCACCTTTCTTTGCTTCTAACCCTATAACTAAACTCAAGTACCAACAGGCCCCATGCAATATTACTTATGAGGAGATATACTACAAACCAAAAGAGCTACATGATTTTTTCCAATTTATACAAACAGAAATCTGAAGAATATATATGTGACTGTATCTTACATATGTGGAATAATGAGGGATGGATTATATCATTGGATTGATCAGGCTGAATATAATAATATGGGCCCAAGTGTACATGCTGAATTCAATGGTTTAGCTCAAGGAGTTAAAAAGGGCTCTATTAGCATTTTAGGCTGGTTGGAAAATAATCGACACAAAAACGGCCTACACTAAATGAGGTTGAAATGCTAGAACTTCCTTGGTATACAGTAGAGGAAGGTACAAAAAGGTTTAGGGAGATTGAAATGTTAGAATGAATGTATAATGTAAGACTGCCTGAACCATTTCAGGAGGAAACACTTTTTACATCAGGAAAGCTCTGAGAAATGCCAAATAAAGACAGTTTTGCAAGTGGAGTCTTCTAGAGAATGGTCATACAGGTAAAAACGACAGATCTTTGGGAATGGGGTTTTTCAGGAGCTCCAAATCAATTTATCCCTTTTTGGTGTCTGTCAGGATGCTGGTTTTCATTGTGATTACACGCTTTTGGTTTTCAAGGAAAATGCAGAGCTACAGAGGATAACATGTACTTAGGGCAAAGTGCAACCCCAAATGCAGAGTGATATCATCAAGATTGTGGAATAAGAAGTTCCAGTACTCATTCTGCCACAAAAACAACCAATTTAATAACCATACATGGTCCAAAATACCTTTATGAGAACTCCAGAATTTAGATGTGAAGTTGCAACACTTCAGAAGAGTACAAAACTGAGAACAACCACAATAAAACAGGTAAAAGAACAATTTCACTTTACCTGTACCACCCTTTCCCTCCCCCAAATTGGCAGAGTTGAGTGCTGAGAGAGATAACCTTAGACCATGATTTTTCTATGGGAGAAAGAGTGCAAAGTATGTTTTAAACTTCCCCCAGTATTGAAGACGGTGCTCAAGAGACCTGTTTCTGTCTTTCCTCACCCAGATTGCTGAGGAGCCTGGAATAGTTAGAATACTTGGAAACAGCTAAGAACAAAAAAAACTGATGGAGATTCTCATCAGTGGGTATGGCTCTCAACATCCAGTCCTAATCTCAGCAACCAGGGTGTGGATGTCAGCTGACAGATGTAGATATCAGGAGCTGGTGCGCAGATATCAGCATCCACTGGGGATCTCAGCTGCCAATGTGGATCTTGCAAGTTGGCTCAGCTCAGATCAGCTATCTGGGATTGGAAAAAAGCATTCAATCCCAAGACTTCTTCAGGAGGGAGAGAGAGAAGAGAAACTTATAACCAATGTCCTGGTAACTCAGTGCACTGCACTGGGGAAAAGGGGTAGGTGGCTCTCAGCACCAAGAATGGCTCTGTGTGATAGGGAAGAGGTGCACAATCCTGGGACTTATCTCCCAAAAGTGAAAGAGAGGAGTGGAGCAGGCACAAATATAGAAAAGGTTTGACAGACTCTCAGAATCTCTAGGCAGGCTGATTGGTGAAGGCCTTTTACTTTGGAAGCCATTCCGTACAGAAGACTGGCAGAGGTGCCTGCATCTTCAAATGCACAAACACCAATGAAAAGCTACAAGGACCACTAAGAATCAGGAAAATATGATACCATGAAAGGAATAAAATAAGTCTTCAATAGCCAAGACTAAAGAAATAAAAATATATGAATTTCTTGACAAACGTTAAAATAATTGCCTTAAACTGAGTGAGCGATAAGAAAACATAGATAAACAACTAACTGAAATCTGGAAAATGATAATAGCAACAAATAGATAGAAGCCATGAAACAAAGCCAAACAGAAATTCTGGAGCTGAAGAATATCATAATTGAACTGAAAAATTTGATAGATAGCTTTAGTAGCATAGTCAATCAAGCAGAAGAAAAAATCAGCAAATCCAAACACAGGTCATTTTAAATAATCCAATCACAGGAAGAAAAATAAAAGATAATGAAAATGAGTGAGAGGCTTCAGGACTTATAGGACACATGAAGCAAGTCAATATGCACTTTATAGAAGTTCCTTCCTGCAGAAAATAAGCAAGAAAAAAGGGCAGAAAGCATATTTAAAGAAATAAGGTTGAAATTTCCAAAATCTAGGGAAGGAAATGAACATCAGATCCAGAAAGTTCAAAGACTGACAATTGAAAAAAATCCAAAAATGTCTATACCAAGACACATTATAATCAAATGATAGTCAAATCAAACTATAATTAAGGTCAAATGCAAAAAGAATTTTGAAAGCACAAAGAAAAAAAGTGACTTGTCACATATACAAGGAAGCTCCCATAAAACTACAAGCCAATTTCTTACCAGAAACATGGTAGGCCAGAAGGCAATGGAAAGATAAATTCAAGGTGTTGAAAGAAAAAATCCAAAAAACTACCAAGCAAGTATGTATTACCCCCCAAAACTGCCCTTTAGATATGAAGGCAAATTAAAGACTTCCCCAGAAAAACAAAATCTGAGGAAATTCATTACTACTAAAACTGCCTTACAAGAAATGCTAAAGAAAGTTCTTCAAGTTGGTATAAAAGGAGACTAATTAACAACATAAAACCATCTGAAAATATAAAACTCATGATATAAAGGTAAAAAATAGACAATAGAGACACTATGATAGTGTAATAGTGAGGTGTAAATCACTCTTAATTTTGGTGTACAATTTCAAAGACAAAAATATTAAGAATAACTGTAACTACAAAAATTTGTAAATAGATACACAATATCATAACATAAATTTTGACATCAATAACATAAAGTGTGGTTAAGGAGAAGTACAATTGTAATGTGATTGAAGTTATTATCAGCTTAAAATACTGTAGATTGTTATAACATCCATCCATTATCTACTTACCATTTTCTTCTTGTGAGAACATTTAAAATTCAAGTTTTTAGCAATTTAGAAAAATATATTATTACTATGATCATCATTCTGTGCAATGGAGCATTAAAACTTATTTTGATTATATTCTAAATTCATAATCCAGTGTCTTTCAATAGAATGACTTCTAAAGGAGTAATATCTTTTTTCTCTTGATGCGCTTAATATTTGTTCTTTATCATTGATGCTGAGCAGTTGACTATGGTGTGTCTTAGTGTAGCTTTATTCATGTTTCTTGTTCTGAAAAGCATTGAGTTACTTGGATCTGTAGGTCTATGGTTTTCATCAAATTTGAAAAATTTGGGGCCATCATTTTAAAATTATGTTTGTGCTACTCCCACCAGGGATTCAAATTGCACATATATTAGTATATTTGTAGTTCTCTGTAGTTCATTTTAGATAGCTTCTAGCTCTGTGTCTCCCAATTTAACAATCTTCTAATCTGCAATGTCTAGTCTGCCTTTAATCCCGCCCCATTTATTTTCTATTTGACATTGTAGGTTTTATTTTTAGAGGTGTGATTTGGGTCCCTTTAATGTCACCCAGGTCTCTCCTTAACTTTTTAAATGGATATAAAGGTAAAAAATAGACAAATAGAGACACTATGATAACGTAATAATGGAGTTATAATAACTCATTAATGCCCTTGTCTACTAATTCTAACATTGGTATCAATTCTGGGTTGCTTTTGATTGATGGTTTTTATCCTCGTTAGGAAATTTATTTTCCTGCCTCTTGGCATGCCTGAAAAATTTTCATTGAATACCAGACCTTGTGAATTTTACCTTGTTAGTTGTGGTAAATTTTTGTCATTCTATAAAAATTTTCAGGCTTTGTTCTGGAATACAGTTATATTACTTGGAAACAGTTTGATTCTTTTTTAGTTTTGTTGTTACGATTTGTTAAGTGGTACCAGAAGTGTTTTGTCTAGTGCTAATTATTTCTCACTACTGAGGCAAGTCCTGAGTACTCTACCAAATGCCCCATGGATTATACATTTTTTCCTGTCTGGCTGGTGGAAACCGGCACTATTTCCAGTCCTGTGTCAGGACTGAGTACTGTTTCCTCTAAACCTGTCAGATGGCTCCTTTCCTAGGCTTAGAATAGTTTCCTCATATGCATGTTCTCTGCTGAATATGCAAGTGAGACCCTCCATAGATGCCCACGTTGCTTTTTCTGTCCAGCTCTTTCCTCTTCCAGTATTTTGTCCTACAGTCGTTAGCCCCACTACTCTCTCCAGACATGAGTTCCCAGACTGTTTCATCTCTTCAAGTCAGAGGATTTACAAGGTGCCACCTTGGTTTCTTTTCCCTGTGGTACAGTCTGAAAACTCTCTCAAGAAAATAAGTTGCAGCAATTGTAAGGCTCACCTTTCTTGTTTTTCATTTATCAGGCTTCCTTGTTCTTTGCCATCTAATGTCCATTGTCTTGAAAACCAGTGTTTCATAAATTGTGTGTGTGTGGTGTTTATGGCCAGGAGGTGTCTCTGGTGGGAAGGTGCATCTGAATTCTAATATCCCACTTTAGCTGAAAGCAGAAGTCTTGAATATGTTTCCTATGGAACATTCTGTAAATGATAAATTATCATAGCCTGATGACTTCTTCATGGAATCACCAAGGTGGCATAATCACTTCAATAATAATCATGCATTGACTGCCCATTGTATACTGAACACTAGAATTGAGACAAGTGATATTAAAACAAATACAGTAAATGGAATGATCCCTGAGCTAAAAATGGTCACACTCCTCTTTCCAGACCGCATCTTTGACTTTGGCTATACCATGCATGAGGTACATAAGCGGACCTCAAAGAAGCAAAGGATCAATTTGGCAAGACATGCTCTACTGTGGGACTTTTTGCTGTTGTGTATGAATTATATCTCTATCAGAATAATTTCAATAAGGCAGATTATTTCTCAGTCCCAGGGATCCTTCTGAAAGGTATCAGACTTAGAAAATAATTTTTGAACCACCAAACTTTTTGACCAGTTTCTGGAATTCTATAGTAATTCCTCAAGGGTTGGATCAAATACAATCAAGCATGCCTAGAATGATCTCCAAAATTCTCGATATTAATAATCAGCCAGGGAGCTTGTTATCAATCTGACTTGTCAAACTCCTCTCCTGGAGAATCTACTTCATATTGTCTTGTGTGAGACTAGAATTTCTTTCTTTCTTTTTTTTTTTTTTTTTGAGTTGGAGTCTCACTCTGGTGCCCAGACTGGAGTGCAGTGGCTGCTCCCGACCACCGCAGCCTCGACCTGCTGGGCTCCGGCCATCCTTCCACCTCAGCCTTTCGAGTAGCTGGAATTACAGGCATGCGCTACCACGCCCGGCTGATTTTTTTTTATTTATTGTAGAGATGAGGTCTCGCTGCCCAGGCGGGTCTCGAACCCACGGGCTCAGGCAATCCACTCACCTCAGCCTCCCAAAGGCGCGGGATTACAGGCTGAGCCACCAAGCCCGGCTAGAATTTATTTCTTAGAAAAACTCTAAATGATTAATAAATAATAAATATCCAGAAACATTTTGAAAATACTCGGCCAACACTATGGTTGCAATCTGTTCCCTTAACGCACACTTGGTCTACCTCTTGACTGGCCAATAGACATTAACTGTGCACGGGTGCTAGAAAGTAACAGATGAAAGTGAGGCAAAAATACATAGGAGGTTTACTTTTTTTCATGTGCATATTCAACTGTACCAGCTCATTTGCTCAAAGGACAATCCTTCCTCCATTAAAAGGCTTTTGTCAAAAAAAAAAAAAGTGAGGTGACATCTATGATTCAAAAGCAGAAACCAGATGGCATTTCTATAGTATATCTTTGGGAGAAAAGAATAAACTTTCGTAACCCCCTTCCATGGCCCTTTTATCTGATACTCAAGTGTTGTTTTAAAATTTTTACATCCATGATTCACCAAGTTGAATAAAACATCTCATGGAAATAAAGTGCTTTGCTGGATACTAGAGCATTTGGTGTCTTGAAATAAGTCATTTATAGTATATTCAGAACATTAGGATTGAGACATCATCATTCAATATGAACAGCAGAACGTGTGAACAAGAAATGACAGATAACTGAATTACATTTGATGAGATTCCAATACCCGCCAAGAGATGAACTCTATTTAAGCAAATTTTCCAATCTGTGAATCATTTGTTTTAGTTTGTGGCTATATTGAAGGCACGGAAGTCAAAAGTGTGTTTAGATGGCATAGCAGTCAGAAGATGGCCTGGTAGTGGGGGGTAATACAAGGGGGACTGGAAAAGACCCATAATTTATTTATGAAAAATTATGTATGTATTTTTAATGCTTAACCTTCAGTCACCTTCAACTTCAAAGTATTCTCTGTTTGATGCAATACACCTGTGGAGACGCTTTTTCCACTGCTCAAAACAGTTTTTGAACTCGCCAATTTTGATGCCTTTTAGTGCTTCTACCATTTTTTGTTTCACCTCTTCCACATTGGCAAATGTTTCCCTCTGAGGAATTTTTTCATCAGGAAAATGAAAAGTCACTCAGGGTGAGATCGGGTGAATAGGGTGGGTGGGGCACGAGGATCATACATACTATTTTTGGTCAAAAACTGCTGAACACTCAGTAAAGTGTGGGCAGGTACATATCATGGTGGAAGAACCAGTCACCTGTTTGCTGCAACTCGATGCATTTTTTCCACAAATCATGACACAACCTTCTCAAAACTTCCAGATAAAAACTTGGGTTGACCATTTGATCTGGAGGAACAAATTCTGAGTGTATGACAAAGGGCCCACCCTCCAGAAGATAATTCCATCTTTGAGGGGGTCTCCCCTCATATAACATTTGAAAGTGGGACTCTAATAGATAGTTGACAATGTTGGAACACTTAAACGTCAAGCATTGTGCCACATACTTTATATATATATATATCATCTCACTTATTCATTATAACAATCCTAATGGAAAAAGAGTCCTTTATTCTGGATTACACAGGGCCAGCTATCTCTGTGGGTAAGTTTTCCTGAGGAATTCAGAGGAGGTTAAATGCTAACATTCAGGCTACCAGTTATACTGGCTCTGAGAAAACTAAATGTTATCAATTAGCAGACAACTTCCTGGAACAAAGTCCCTGGAGAGCCTTTGTTTGAGGCTAGGAAAGGCAGCTGGGAAAACCCAGTCAGAACCCTTACACCCCAAGTTTTAGTCATTGTTCAAGGCTGTGGATAATAAGGGAAATCACATATACCAACCTCTTTCCACACTATTATTTATCACAAAGAAGGGAAAGGGTGTTAAACAGTATTTACTGACTAGTCAACATGTAGCAGTAATTGATATAGGTATTTTATATTTTATTTATTTATTTATTTTTTTGAGTTGGAGTCTCACTCTGTCGCCCAGACTGGAGTGCA
>NW_007259386.1:130071-138380 GCF_000164805.1 Carlito syrichta
GACTCAGGCAATCCACTCACCTCAGCCTCCCAAAGGCGCGGGATTACAGGCTGAGCCACCGAGCCCGGCTTATTTTATATTTTAATGTTCGCATTTAATACAACCTCAGAAGTATGTATGTGTATAAGCATGTATGAGTAAGCATATACATTCCCACATGAACATACCTATGCACAGTAATATCCTTCAAGGTTTCCAAATTTTATTCTCTCTAGGAGGAACTATGAAAATGTGTGTGGAACCAGATATGCTTCAGTTCAGATAGTTTTAGGGAGCTGTTTACAATATAGTGGGGACCTATTTCTTTTTTTTTTTTTTCTTTCTTTTTGAGTTGGAGTCTCATTCTGTTGCCCAGACTGGAGTGCAGTGGCACGCTCCCGGCCACTGCAACCTCAACCTGTTGGGCTCCGAAGATCCTTCTGCCTCAGTCTTCCAAGTAGCTAGAACTACAGGTGTGCGCTACCATGCCCAGTGAATTTTTTGATTTATTGTAGAGATGAGGTCTCACCAAGTTGCCCAGGTGGGTCTCGAATCCTCGGGCTCAGGCCATCCACTCACCTCAGCCTCCCAAAGCGCGGGATTACAGGCTGAGCCACCGAGCCTGGCTAGTGGGGAACTATTTCAATGGACCTTCCTGTGAAGTAAGATACATACCACTGCATAAACTTCAGAAGACATTTATGTGCTCTTGCATCTGTAATTTAAGCTGCTATATTGTAGTTACATGACATCAATGCAATATGACATGTAATGTTCCTCTTGGGAAAACCCAGTCCTCCCAGGCTTTGCTTCTAGTTAGGTCAATATTTAAGAACCATTTCAGAAAAGCAGTTGGTAAGTTCCAAATCCTAAAGACCATTACATTTAGATTCCAAAGCTGCAAAAGTTTACTCATATATTATTAGATGTTTCAGTTATAAAAAGCTATGCAACAAATATCATAATACTTGGAAATACTCTTTATACTTTTGCTTTTTCATGAATTACTAATTCTTAAATTAAATAGCATACAAATATTGGAAAACACTTTGCTAAATCACATAAGAGTAGAATAGTGCAAATTATCCAACCCATCACCTCACTATTGTCATCTGAATATCCCATTGTTCTATAGTTACTACACTTAACAGATTTCTACTACACTATAAGTTTTGAGACATTAAAATTTCCCATAAAATTCTACAAAAATTAAATGTATGTACCTCTAATACCTCTGTGCTAATGTTGATCAATATAACTTTCAGTTATAATAGAAATTTCCTCTATCTACACTGGCACATATGGCTGTTGAGTGGCTAAAAGAAAGTATATTAGCATGATTGGGGGTTAATTATTTTACTTTAATTTACATTTAAATAGCCATAAATGGCTAGTGGCTGCTATATTAAATACTGCAGATCTATATCAACAACATTTAAGGCCACCATCTAACTTTTAGACCTATCAACATTGTGGTGAAAGGTGAGCACCAAAAAACTGTATGTGATATCTACTTAGTTATACTCTCTCCTTCCAGCAATACAAGGCCTGACACACAAAGTTGGAACAAAATTTCCCCTTCAGGGCTCCAAGATGTATGGACATACATTTCTTATATTCTGCAAAATGTCAAAAGTTAAATCAATGTCAAATCATGCCTTTGAACATAAGACTATATGCCATACCCTTACCTCATGCCACCTTATGTTGTTTATTTATCAGAGTGTCACACAGTTACTGCCACTAAAGAGGACACTTGACTCAGTGCTTGTTAATCAAATAAGAGACTATAATACAGGTGCTATCTGGCAGTGTCATGCACTTCAAATATTGGCCTGCATCTAAATGATGAAGGTGGGAGTCAGGAGTATGGAGAAGCAATAACTTTGGAAAATGGTGAGTATAATACTTTATCAAGTACATGTTTATTTTTAGAGCATCAGCCTAACTGATGAAAAGACCACTTTCTTTGTAGAAAACATTCTATTTAGCTTGACTCATCACACTCTTTAAAATGGCTATCATTTTATTTCCTTCTTTCTTCCTGCAATACACACTTACCTAACATGAGTGACAGAGCCAATTACAGTCTAAATCCATAATCCGATCTCTCTAGAATGACTTCTAAAGGAATAGTGGAATATCTGAAGCTTTAAAAACTATCCCAGAAAGTTGGATGTGATGGTCTTCTGTGGCCTTAAAAAAATCAATAACAATATCTCAATGCAGCTAATATGATGAAGACATTTTTGACGCTAAGGCGGAAAAGTGTAGAAATTTGAGAATCATTCTTAAAAATCCTTTAAAAACAGAAAAGGAATTCTGATTCAGTGAGCGATCTCCAGTGATTCCTAATGCATACGTATTTATCAAGCTTCTTAGCATAATCAATATACTTCCTTTCATTTTTAACTTTATTTAATTACTTAATTTGAAATGGGCTGTGTTGTAATGTTTCATTTTTATGTACTTCTCTGGTTTTAACATACTACAGGTTTTTTCATATCTATTATATTGTTTTGTTTTGTTTCCTCAAAGTGAAAAGCAGGACATAAACCTTCCATTATGCTTGTTGGAAGCAGTTACCAACATGTAAGTGTTACTCTTTGCCCAAGCAGTGAATGTCATTCTTTTAAGGTTGATAAGGAGGATCATGAGAGATGAGGGAGAGGTGGGAATCAGGTGTAAAGACTGGCTACAAGAGCGGTGTTTCAGAATCCGAAAAAGTATAGGGAAAGGTGAGGAATGGATTAGCAAAGGGTGAGGAAGGGCTTGAAGAAAGCTGAGTGTGTGGGCACATAAGAGAAGAATTTCCAAAACACAGGCAGAGGTTGGGGAAACAAGGGCAAAATATTTTGTCAACATCTGCCTGTCTGTTTCTCCTATCAGACTAAACTCTTTGAAATCATGAACTGTATGGACTGTGTGTTTTTACTTTTATAACACATATTTGCCTCTCAATACTCCAACGTAGCAGCTTGCATACTGCTTGACACGGGTATTATTGAGGAAATGTAGGGCAAGAAAATGAATGAATGAGAAGAAGAAGCAAGGAAGGAAGTTAGTTGAAGGAAGGCAGAAAAGAAGAACGGAAGAGAAGGAACGAGAGAAGGAAGGAAGAAGGAAGGGAGGAAAAAAAGAAGGAAGGGAGGGAGAGAGAAAGGGAAGGAAGAAAAGTGGGAGAAACAAGGGGATGGAAGAAGCCATAAAGATCACCTAGTACAGGCAAACATCTGATACTTTTATTCTGTTTGAAAGAAAAGGGGCAGCAGCTTGCTTATTGTTACCTCCTCCCTTTCCCAGTTGTGTGGCATGGCTCATCGCTCAAGTTATAAGTTCTGTTTACTTTGCAATGGCAAAATCAGATTCAAATAAGAAGAAATAAAGTATTTCAGCACAATTTCTTACTTATATCAAGTTAAATGACATTTTAAAAGTTATCTCTTCCTAACTCCCATCTATGTTCACCATCTTCTCCTCTCAAAAAAAAAAAAAAGTCCTGCTGTCCTGCTTGAACACCTTAAATGATGATGGTTCTCTACCCTCTGAGGCAACCTGTTCCATTTTGTGAGAGCGCTAGTGGTATAAATGTTGAAATGAAATATATATATACAATGGAATATTACGTAGTCATAAAGAAGGACAAATATATGGACTTCGCAGCAACTTGAATGGATTTGTAGCCGACCATACTTAGTGATCTATCACAGAAACAAAGAACAGATTTCCATATGTTCTCACTCATAAGAGGACCTTGAACAATTATAATGCTATAAGAAAGCGATTGGCAATAATGGAAAACTGTCGGGGGGGGAGAGTGAGAATGGCAGTTGACGGAAACTGCTAAGGGAGGGAGGGGCATACCTCATCAACAAGGGTACCTGTGTGATCAATGTTTATATACCTAACCCTGAATTGTACCCCATATCTTTATAATAAAATTTTTTTAAAAGCAGCACTTAATATATTTGAAGGCAGAACTTGTGTTCTTCCAGAGTCTTCTCTTCTCCAACCAGCCATCATATTCAGTTCCTCTATTTAGTTTTCATGAAATATATACAAGCCCATTTGTCATCTGGTGCCCATTCTCAACTCAACAGGGTCATGCCAGTTTTAGAGGGCTGGGACTGCCATTTCTCTCAATCTAGGTTACTTCTAAAGTGATATATCTGAAGAAATATCTGATTTGTCATATCAGTATATATACACTATAGTGACCCCTTATAATTGTTATAGTACTAAAATTTCTACACCCTAGGTCAATATTAACCTAAGTCTCTCTCATTGTTTAGGTGTGTAGTTTGGTTTTTGGACCCAAGGACAACACCGGGCATTTATTATTTGTACATTTCAGTTTGACAATCAGTCTCTAGACTGCTGCAATCTTTTCTGGATTTCATAAAATCAGCTTTTTTAATTAAAGGAAATTTAGATATTTAGTACAACACTAACAATTTGTTTAAAGGCAAACTGTGACCCCCAAAATGAGAAGGTTAAAAAAGTGTATCATGAGCTGTATGGGCTGTGTATTTTTACTTTTATAACATATCTTTGCCTCTTAATACTCCAATGTAGCAGCTTGCATATTGCTTGACACGGGTATTATCGAGGAAATGTAGGGCAAGAAAATGAATGAATGAGAAGAAGAAGCAAGGAAGGAAGTTAGTAGAAGGAAAGCAGAAAGGAAGAACGGAAGAGAAGGAATGAGAGAGGTAATAGCCCACTGGCTTCCAATCCAAACCCCACAGAGCTTTGATCTGCAGTCATTGGACTCTTAGATTTTTTGTACATTTAGTTTTTTCAGACATAAAACAAGTCTTATTTATTCTGCAGTATTGCCTTTTGAAGGTATGTTTGTCTGCTGTCAGATGACACTATTCTCTTGAGCTTAATTTCACATTTTGTGGCTAAAGGTAGCAGACAATTTCTTACAGCCAAGGGACTTGTTGATTCATTTTGCTCTAAAAGTGAAAGTCTAAAATATTGGATGAAAAAGGCTGAATATAGCCTCTCAGCCTCCAGAAGCAATATTGCTAAATTACAGTTCAATGAGTAATACTACTAAGAATCAGAAGCATACTGCTGAGTATTTCTAATAAAGTTATTTCTCCAATTTTATCAAAGCCCAAGAAAACAGAACCTAAGTCAGGAAAAATTCACAATTGTTGCCTCATTCCATTCCCAAATATCAGTTTTGTCTCACCTATCCAGGTATTTTGAAATGTGCGACTTTTACCCAAAGCAAATTATTTTTTTTAGTAAAGACATAAACCAGCAGCACAGTCATTTATTATCATTATCAAGCATGATGTACTGTACATAACTGTATGTGCTGACAACCCAGTAGGTTTGTTTACACCAGCATCACCACAGACACGTGAGTAATATGTTGTACTCCAATGTTATGACAGTTACAACGTTAATAGGCAATAGGAGTGTTTTAGCTCCATTATAGCCTTATGAGACCACCACCATGTATGTAGTCCATCATTAACAGAACATCATTATGGGATGCATGTCTGTATTCATAGAATTGACTCCCATATGTCCATGAGAATTAAAGAATTACAACTACAAGCAACACAGATGAGTCTCATGAACATGCTAATCACAAGAAGCCAAATGCAAGAAGACAAAAGAGTACATACTGCCCAATGCTGTTCATGCAAAGTTATATAAAGTTCCACAATAGGGAACATTAACTCATGCTGTCAGAAGCTGGGACAGTGGGTACCCTCAGGAAGTAGTGCCTGTGAGGAGGCACAACAAGGGCTTCTGGGTCATAGCAAATTATTTTTTAAAAATAAGGTTTAAAAAACAACAACAACAAAGCAAAACAATGACAAATAAAGGCGTGCCCTAACTACTCAGTTCCGCAATGTGTACCTTTCTTGATGACTACCTTAACATTATGTGCATGGATTTTGTTTATACCCAATACAGAAAATGACAGAGTAGAGCTGCTCTGCATTTTATAATAAACAACTTTTGAAGATGATTTTAGTTTTGTTGTCCAATGTTTCATGTATATGAACCCATATGGTAAATTATTTTTGAAATGTAATATCTACTTTAACCACTCCACTTCCAATCAGCAACCCCGGGAAGAATTTAGTAAACAAGATATGGCTTGTCTCCCATAAACAAAGTACACATTTTCTTTGTATCTTATAATTGGAATTGTGTAAAATATTGTGTTTTCTTCAATATTCTGACTGCCAGGAAGCTCACAGACAAACTGAACACTTAGTCACTATAATTATATTAGTGAGATACTCCTCTATATAACTACTTTCTCTTCAATCTCCATGGATTTTTTAACAGTCTTATCATAAGCACATTTTTATTGTAAGCCATGCAAAATCATCTTTGTAAGCAAGCAGAATAAATATAAAACATGTACTCACCATCATTAATGGAGAAAACAGCATCTTTGAAGAGGCTGTCCTAAAGTCCCCACTGCATTTGGTCAAGGCAAAATGTTTCTAATCATCTAGTTTATACTTCTGAAAGCTGATCTGGAAAATGCAGAGACAAGTCTTAGAAGTGGACCAACTTATTATTTAAATGGAAACAAAATTCCCCTGGGAGATTTAGCTAGCAGTAATAACCAGGCCTGCATTTTAATCTAGTAGTATCACTTCCAAGGAACAAGAAATAACTGTTGGGGACAGTTTGGCGGGGGGGGGGGGGGTTGCAGGGGGCATGGTCATACAAGGATAGTAGTCAGAAAGGTGATGATAGCTGATGGAAGGAACAAGAACCTTACTAGGCTGCAGTGCATTTTTACGTGACCTAAGTATGTGAAAACCAGAGGTCATGCTGTTGATAACCATCAGAGTCTATAATCAATGCTACTCAATGTGCCTAATAGGAAACTATAAATGAAGATAATTCTACCATCAGAAATAGAAACAAGTACTCTTAGAGATTTGGATAAACAAGTGAAAAGAATGCATGTGCATAATAGCTGGAAAGACAAACAGATCATCTTATTTACTCAGTCACTTAATTTCAAGTTTTGTCGCTAAATCAGATAAGCAGACAACCAGAGTCTTGTTCAAACCTGCAGGAAAAAGCAACCATGAAATTAAGCCTCTACTGTGGCAAAATTACTTTCATTTAGACCTGTAATTCCATCTCTCTCAACTGGGCCACAAATCATCCAACACAAAAATTTAAAGAGAACAAAACAAGAAAATGAGTCTTCAGAATTACCAAATCCACACGTCTCATGTAGCAAATATCATCTTCAAATAAATAAGAGTGTGTTAATCAGCAAAGAGAAAGTCTATGTCTATGTGGGTATGAAAATTCTAAGACCAGAAAGCTGAACGAGCAAGCTGTTTTGTAATTGTCTGGCCATTCAAGATTACCCTGCCTTGAAGTGGTAATTCCAGATTCTTATAGGCATGAGGCGGGGATAGAAATCAGAAAATCTTCTATACATTTAAATTCATTTTAATTATATTTGACAGCAAATCTCTATATGACTAATGTTAGCCTGTGTAGCATCAGGTTTCCGCATGATAAACCGGTTAAAATGCTGTAACAGACTTTACTTTGTTGGCTATAGGAACCAAAAAAATTTTGCCACTTCCCTGCAACATTTGCCCTAAAGGAGTCTTTAGCAGTCTTTACAAACTCATCCTCAGATGGTTCTAGAGGAGTTGCTTCATCAGGCCCTCCCATACGAAAGCCTTGAATGCTCATCAGCTTGTTAACAGAAGTACAGCCCAATTGCACGCCAGATCATATCTGTAGCATTCTTTGATCTCAGTTAGAATGACCATAACACACTTAGGTAAAGCTCTCTAACTTGGGTAAAATCCAAGCCTGGTAGCCCATATAAATAGAATCATGCATAGAAGTACAATGAGCCATATGCTGTGTATTAGCATGGAGATCCTAATTTTGTACTTCATGGAGAGACAAAAGATTCATGCACATTTACTGTAATTAAATGAATAACGGCATACGTAAAATAGCAGATCATAATCCTTAGAACCTGTAAACATTTTTATAAGGAAAAGGGTTCTTTGCAAATATGATTAAGTTAAAGATCTTAAGAAAGGTAGATTATCCTGCATTATCCAGGTGGACCCTAAATAGGATTACATGTATCATAAAAAGGGAGAAGAGGGATATTTAACAAACAAACAGAGGACAAAGCTTGCTAAAGAGATTTGAGGATGCTAATTTTGAGGACTGGAGTGATGTGGCCATAGCCCAAGGACTGTTAGTAGGCATCAAAATTTGGAAGAAAAGCCGGGCTCGGTGGCTCAGCCTGTAATCCCGCGCCTTTGGGAGGCTGAGGTGAGTGGATTGCG
>NW_007259386.1:138692-209418 GCF_000164805.1 Carlito syrichta
CTGCACTCCAGTCTGGGCGACAGAGTGAGACTCCAACTCAAAAAAAAAAAAAAAATTTGGAAGAAACAAGGACTGAATTACTCCGAGAGCCTGTAGAGGTAGTGTAGCCCTGACAACACCTTGATTTTGGCCCAGTGATACTGATTTAGAACTTCTGGTCTCCAGAACTGTGAGAAAATACATTTCTGTTGTTTTCAGGCATCAGATTTGTGGTAATTTGTTATAGCATCCACAGGAAACTAATACAATTATACCAAAAAATGATTTCATACATCACCTCATTCAACACACATTTAATGTAGGACAAACTAAAATAAAAGTCATTCATATTGTTGAACAAGGAAAGACTTTTGAGTGATAAACCTTGCTATGTTATATTAGTCTTCACCAACCAGATTGAGAGTCTTAAGTTTCTAGCCCTAGGGGAGGTATCAAAAATGACCCAACAAAAACAATGAATTAAATTCTTGGTTTTGAGTGCCAAAATAACCCAGAAAGGCATAGCAATGAAGATAAAGTGGATCTCACGTTCGCAGGTAACGTCAAAGTGACACTTTGCTTTCTTGCTTTAGCTTTCTTTCTTTCTTTTATTTTTTTGAGTTGGAGTCTCACTCTGTCGCCCAGACTGGAGTTCAGTGGCCGCTCCCGGCCACCACAGCCTCGACCTGCTGGGCTCTGACAATCCTTCCGCCTCAGCCTTCCAAGTAGCTGGAACTACAGGCGCGCGCTACCACGCCCGGCTGATTTTTTGTTTTATTGTAGAGATGAGGTCTCGCTGCCCAGGCGGGTCTCAAACCCGCAGGCTCAGACAATCGACTCACCTCAGCCTCCCAAAGGCTAGGGATTACAGGCTGAGCCACCGAGAGGATGGAACAGTGGATGGAAGAGTAGGGGATAGTGGACCGTGCAGTGTAGTATAAGAAGCTCCAGCTCTTATACTGGGTAATTTATAAATAACAGACATTTATTGTTCACAGATATGAAGACTGGGAAGTCCAAGATCAATACACTGGAAGATTTATTATCCAGTGAGGGCCTTTTCCTCATAGATAGTGCCTTCTATATGCTCTCACATGGCAGAAGGGAAGGGAGATCTCTGGGGCGTCTTTTATAAGGGCATTCATTCCATTCGCCAGAGCTAAACACTTGTGAGCTAATAACCTCCCAAAGGCCCCACTTTCTAGTACCAGGCACTAGGGGTTAGGTATCAATAAATGAATTAGGGGGGAATCAAACCTTCAGACCACAGCATTGTCCAACTTTGAAGAATACAGTTGAAGCTTATTAACCAGGAAAGATTATATACTGAAACATCTTACTTCCGTTCAACCTTATCTTTAATCATTACAGCAACAACAACAACAACAACATGTGAAAGGATCAAGCTAGCTACCTCTCACAGAGAAATATATTTTTTTCCTAAGGTATAGTGGGCAAATTCCAGCACCATACACCGAAAATCTTGAAAGACTTCCATGCATCTATCAGTAGGAAATGTGACACAAAGATGAATATATCCTGCTCTGTACTTTCAAAGAGTTAGTGCAGCCGGGCTCGGTGGCTCAGCCTGTAATCCTGTGCCTTTGGGAGGCTGAGGTGAGTGGATTGCCTGAGCCCGCAGGTCCGAGACCCACCTGGGCAGCAAGACCTCATCTCTACAGTAAATCAAAAACTCAGCGGGGCCTGGTAGCGCGTGCCTGTAATTCCAGCTACTCGGAAGGCTGAGGCGGAAGGATCGCCGGAGCCCAGCAGGTCGAGGCTGCGGTGGCCAGGAGCGGCCACTGCACTCCTGTCTGGGCGACCGAGTGAGACTCCAACTCAAAAAAAAAAAAAGAGTCAGTGCTTAGCAGCAGTGCCCTGCCCCTCACTTTTTGACTCTTGCCATTAGGCTACAAGAGTCATGCTCCACCCCCGCCAGTACCACTTTAGTTTTTCTAAGGCAGCCACAAAGCTTTAGTGAAATTCACAACTGTCATTGATACTTAGGACCACAAGCTTCAGTAAAAAAGTGAGCTTGGGCTGAAATCTGACTCTGCTATTTCTTAGTTGAATTACTAAATCATGAGGTTTTACTTAGTTTCCATATCTATAAAATAGGACTAATAATAGTACCACTTTCTTAGGAATTTATGAGGATTTATTTAAAATAATTCACCTAATTGTGTTACAATGATGCTAGATACACAGGGAGTCTCAGTAAATCCTACTAGTTATCAATATTGTTGTTATCAGTATCCCTTATTGTGTGTCCTTTGCCACAAGCAGCCTAAAGCCCTGACAGAATCAGAAAAGTCTTTTATGTCCAATGCTCTAAGTTTAATGGGCCTCAAATATCTATCTGCTCTTCACGAGGAGGTCCTGCAGTTCTTGCTCTGTAATAAAAAAGATACCTGCACACGTATGTTTATCGCAACATTGTTCACAATAGCAAGATCATGGAACCAACCACGTTGTCCATCAAAAGAAGACTGGATTTAAAAAATGTGGTACATATACACAATGGAATATTATGCAGCCATAAAAAAGAATAAAATCATGAATTTTGCAGCAATCTGGATGGAATTGAGTTTATAATACTGAGTGATCTCTCATAGAAACAAAGATCTGAGTATCACAAGTTCTTACTCATAAGTGGACCTTGAACAACTATCATAATACCATAAGAAAAGGATTGACAGTGGAGGGAAACTATGGGGGGGAAGGGAGGGGAAGGGAGGTGGGGGTAATGGTAGTCAATATCTGTCTGGGGACGGGGGGGCACACCTCATTAACAAGGGTACCTATCCAATGCATATTTGTATACCTAACCCTTAACTGTATCCCACAATTTTAAAATAAAAAATATGTCAAAAAAAAAAAAAGACACAATAATTAAGTGGTAGGACATCACACATTAGATGGGGGAATGATTTAGATTTTAAAGTTCTCTTCCCAGTGACTCTCAATGATTTATATTAATGGCATTCATTTAACAATTGGTTTTAAATAAAGGAGGAGGTAATAAAATCTATAACATCATAGTGACAGTCAGGATACCTGGGCTCTTTCTCCAACTCCATCTCAAAGGATGTCATATACTTTCTCAGAATACCTATTTATAAATAAAAAAAGACAACTTCTAGATAGTGCCACTGTATCCTGAGTGGTGTTTATGTGGGGGATGGGCAACTTGTTTTGTTACTTTATAAAGCATGGAGCCAAGTATCTAGACCTGATGAAGAGGACTATGTTGTACCTCATCTGAGTTAGATGCAATAACCAGAGGGGACTTTTAGCTGCAATCTATCAACGGACAGGGTAGATAGTTAACCTGTATGGGTGCAAAGAAGAGTGACAAGAAATCTGGTAATCAAAAGGGTGGGCTGTGGCAAAGCATACTACTATTAATCACATCTGCTTTTCCCCCCTGCTACCTTGACATATCATTTGACCACATTTTCTGGCCCACTTGCAGTTAGGTGGCTCCATGTGGCTGAGGTTTGGAAAGTATGCTGATGTAGATGGGCTTCTAGCATCTCTCAAGTCATCCTCCATGGATTTTCCTTCCCTCACATACCAGTTGGATGCAAAAAAATCCAGTGAAGAACTCCATGGTCATAGAAGGTGGTGAGAACACAACAGAATGACCTTCACTCAAAGTTCCTCAAGGACTGCACAAAGTAGAATCCCCGTGTTGACCTGATTAGACAATGGCATAAGTGAAAAATTAACCTTTTTAGTGTTAAGTCATAGATTCTGAAATCACCTCTTGACCAAGCCTGACTACAACATAACTCTATACAACTATCGCCTCATCTATAAATTTTAGATTAATAACACCTACCTCACAGAGATATTTGGAAGAATGATAGGTCACATGTCCAGCACAGTGTTTGATCCATTGTAAGTGTTCAAAATAGGTAGTGATCCTCACCCTCAGCTATTCACACCAATTCATTGCAACTTCTGAACTCTTTTTCTCCTTTTTGCTTTTTGACAATAACATCTTTATATGGTGAAAATGTTGACCTTTAAGAGTGAGTCTGAGTTGTTTTAAATTGACCTTGTGGTTTATTGTTGAATAATGAGAAACTGAAGCCATTGTAAGTACTAAACAGGCTTACCGGTGCCTCAATCTTTGCTGATCTCAGAAGCCACAAACACTATTCTTGTGTGGGAGGGGAAAAGTATACCATTCAATTTGGCAACTGTAAGAAAACCTTTTCCCTCCCTATGTTGATTTTAATGTGAATTACTTGTATTTTGAAAAAATATACAGTTCCTCACATTTATAATCACAGGACTGAATCACAGAGTATAGGCTGGAACCAACTGGTGTTTCATATCTACAGCAAGAAAATGATTGAGGTCTGGTTTTAAGTCCTGTGTTCTATTTAAAATATCTCTATTTTCTTCTTAATTATCACAGCAAAGATATACCCTGATGAAAGAGCTTTAGTTCCTATAAAATCCATTGGCATAAATCACCCACTTGGGTAATCCATTCATTATTCTGGAAAAGCATTGGTAGTTTTGACAAAATAATTATAGAGAGTCAGGCTGTTAAAAGTGTCATTGATATTCTACATATTCAGATAAATAACACATCAGAAAATGAACTGGTGCATAGGGTTCTGTGCTACCAGTCAACCACTTATTGGATACCTGATATGTGCAAAGTATCTACAGCCTGACTGACACACAGCTAAAAAAAAAAGAAAAGAAAACAGAGAATGGAAGAAATATTCAAGTTCTAGCTTTCTTCAGATCTCTTTCCTTCCAAATTACTTATTAAATTTGTTAGAAATCTGTTATTCTGATATTCAAGGCCCTCTACAGTAAAGCTTTTCCAACCTTGGTATGCAAACTGAATTTGTTGGTGGTACATGAAACTTTCCTGCATCCATGTTGTTTTATCATGCTATATCTTCTGCTTGAATGTCCTTCTCACTCTATTAGCATCTGTTGAAAGCCAATACATCCTTTCAAGCTCATCTCAAGTGCTACTGATTTCATGCTGGCTTATCTGATTACTTTTTAAAATATTTGAAAGAGATACCATGTTTCTTCTTCTCCCCATGTTACTACTCCTTTGGTCACTTCTCATTCTCATCTATTCAGACTTTGTATATTTGTATTAGGTGTCCAGTACCACTACTATTTAAGGGCCAGAGCTGTCTTATTTTTTATCCCACATAGTGTCTAACACAGTTCCCTATGCATAGTTCATGTTCCTGAAACATTTTACCACAATATTTAAAATCCAACAACAAAAACAACCAACCCAATTTTTAAATAGGTAAAGGACTTGAATAAACATTTTTCCAAAGAAAATATACAAATGGTTAACAAGCATGTAAAAAGAGGTTCAACATCACTAGTCATTTCGGAAGTACAAATCAAAACCACCATGAAATATCATTGCACACCCTTTAGAATGGCTATCATCTAAAAGAAAAAAATAAGTGTTGGCAAGGATGTGGAAAAATTGGAACCCTTGTATATTGCTGATGAGAATGTAAAATGATGCAGCTGCTGTGGAAAACAGTATGGCAGGTCTTTAATCCCAAAAGGATTGAAAGCAAGGACTAAACAGACTCTTGAATACTTGATAACTATAGCAACATTATTCACAGTAGCTAAAAAGTGGAAACAGGGTGAAGATCCAAGCTGATCACAAGAGAGTAGACAGGCTGCACCTCTCTCACTGAGCAAAACAAGGAGGACAAAATCAGCCACCAGTAAACTCAGGTAGTGTAAGCAGTTTGGGATGGAGGAAGCACTTTACATCCTGCAGAGGACTCTTAGAAAGCATAGGGATCAAGGAGGAGAGAGCCTGTGCGGCCTGTTGGAGCAGGAACCCCATCCTCATGGGCACCAGGCTCTCATAGGATCCACAGTTCTGCCTTGTACACAAGAGGGGATGAGTGTTCCTGACATAGTCTGGGTCAGTTCCCCTCTTCCCAGCCACACGTGGGTCATTAGACTCATGTGAAAGGAGACATGGTTAGGGCACAGTAGTGTGCTGCCAGAGTCCATGTGGAGCATGGACCCCACCACCAGTCAACTTCCAAGATTGCATACCCTGCCAGCAGTGCCTGGTGGCTGGCTCCCATTCTGGAAACACCCACCTGCTGGCTGCACTCAGTGCCTGCCACCAGTATCTGGCAGCCAGTACCCCCAGATCAGGAAGATTTGTCAGCCAGCCTCATATGCCCAAAGGGTGGGTCCTGCCACAGTAGGGAATCTGCTGCCTTTAAGTGCTGAGCATGGCCTTTGATAAGGGAGGGGGAGTCATAAAAGGAACTTGGAGGCCCTGTTTTCTGGTGGGAGCGTTTCTATACTGCGAATGACACCAAAAATTTTGCAGTGCTTGCAACTGCCAGGAGATCCATTCCCCAACCAAATCCCTGCATAGAGAACTCAGTGGGTGTTGGAAAGGAATCTGACCAGCCTGATCACAGGAAAAACTACAAGAGAAAGTCACTTTGAGTTCTGAGCACTGCCCAGGAAGAGTGGCAGAGCAGAAGTAAATGCCCCCTCTCCTTCTCCCTGTGTGAACTATTTTGAATGGCAGAAAAGTCCCTAGGGAAGTAAGATCCTTCTAGCTACAAACAGAAAAACTAAAAAATAATAATAATAAAAGTAGAAGAGCTGTTCGTCTCAGATGAGTAAGGACCAGCAGAAAAACACCAGCAATCTTCAAAGCCTTAAAGAGGTATCCTCTACAAAAGCTGTTTTCAGTCCTGAAACAATGGAAGCCACCCACAACAAACTAACCCTGATGACAGACACAGAATTCAGACAATTGATAGGGAAACAGTTATGGAAAATAATGAAAAGTTGGAAACAAAGATCACCCAGGCAACAAAAGCCATGCATGAATAAAAGTTAAGCTGTGATAAAGGACCATTCTGTACTCCTGGAAATGAAGAATCTCCTTCTGGAATTTCAAAGCACAATAACAGGTTTAGGGAGCAGAATTAGTCTGACAGAGGAAAAAATTTCAGAACTTAAACATTAAAATATTAAACTAACTCATTCTTACAAAAACAAAGAGAAAGGTCTCAGAAAGAATGAGCAAAGCCCACAAGAGGTGTGGGACTATGTCAAGAAACCAAAGCAGCATTTGATCGACATCTCCAAAACAGAAGAGGAAACAGAGAACATACATGCTGAAAAAAGCTTCCATGAGGTCATCCAAGGAAATTTCCCACATCTTGTCAAAGAGACGACCATTCAAATACAAGAGATTTAGAGAACTGCTAAAAAGTATTACATGAGGAAACCATCCCCAAAACACATGGTAATCTGTCACCACAAGGTAAGCATGAAAGAAGAAATCCTAAAGGCAACTAAAAAGAAGAGTCAGACCACCTACCAGGGAGGACCCATAAGAACTGCAGCAGATTTCACAGCAGAAACCCTACAAGTCAGAAGGGACTGGAGTCCCATATTAAACATTCTCAAAGATAAGCAATTCCAAGTAATAATTTCTTATCCCACCAAGCTAAGCTTCATCAGTAATGGAGAATTAAAATCCTTTCCAGATATCCAATCCCTAGAGAATGTGCCACCTCCAGATGAGCCCTTCAGGAGATGCTTAAGAAAGGTTTGAGCACAGAAACAAAAGAACAATTCTACCCATCACAAAAGCACAAACAAGCCAGCCCAGAATTAACAGAACATACATATAATTCACAAAATTTAAAACCAAAAAATGTTTAAAGAGGAAGCAAAGTAACCTCTTAAGAGCCTTATTGACAGACACATCAGATATGAGTGGTAGATTTGACAGCAGTGACTGTAGCAGATAAATTGGGTGACTCCAGATCTAATCCATCCTCCTCCCACAATAGTCTGTGGGGTATGTGACCCACGCAGAGAAAAATCCTATCAGCCTGCACTGGGACCAGAGGATGGAGACCAGAGTCACTCTTTAATGTGGTGGTGGCAGCCAGAAGGGGCTGGAGTTAGAGAAATGGTCACATAGCAAGTTTGTTTTTTTAATTGTTTTAGTTTTTGGTTTTTTTCTTTTCTCTTTCTTTCTGCTTTTGTTTATATTTTCATACTTGCTTTGTTTCTGTTATTTTAATGGGTTTTTTTAGATTTTCTGTTTCTGTAGGGGTATTTTTGAAGGTGAGTACATCAACAAGGTTTTTTCTTTATTTTTTTTTTGTTTGTATGATTGTATGTATTTGTTTCTGTCTTTGTTTGTTTCTCCATTTATTTGTTAGTTGGTACACCTGTCTGTTTTTCCTCTTCTTCTTCTCTCCACCTTCCTTTCATCTTTTTCCTTTCTTTTTCAATTCTTTTTACTTTTCTTATCTCATTTTGCTTTCTGGGGCAAACATATATCCCCAATGCATGGACAGATTGAAAGATGGTGGGAAGTGGGAGAATTCAGTGATGGAGAATTAAAATCATTCCCAGACATTCAATCCCTATGAGATTATGCCACCTCCATATCAGTTCTACAAGAAACACTTAAGAAAGTATTAAACACAGAAGGAAGAAAAAAAAGAATGACAACATCCTTCCTGAGAATGCAGGAAAAATATTTAAAACACACATAAATCAACTTAAAAAATCAAAAGAAAGACTACAAACAAATACACAAATAGCAGCAGCAACCAAAATCTTGGTAAGTACCTCATGACTGGGGCAAACTCTCACATCTCAATAATTACCCTGAATATGAGTGGACTAAATAGACCACTGAAAACACATGGAATGGCAAATTGGACAAAATATCATGATGAAACAATATGTCTCCAAAAGACTCATCTCACCAGAAAGGACACTCACAGACTCAAGGTAAGAGGATGGAAAACAAATTTTCAGGTGAATGGAACACAGAAGAAAGTAGGGGCTGCAATCTTAATGTCAGACAAATTACTCTTTAAGATATTAAAAATTTAAAAAGATACAGAAGGTAACTATATATTGATAAAAAGTTCAATCCATCAATAAGAAATATCTATACTTGATCATCTAGACAAAAAATCAACAGGATCTGGAAACTCAATGTGACACTTGAGCAAATGGACTTAATTGATACCCACAGAACACTCTATCCAAAAACCACGGAATATAAATTCTACTCATAACCACATGGAACATACTCCAAGATTGACCATATCCTCGACCATAAAGTAAACATAAACAAATTTCATAAGATTGAAATTTTGCCATGCAGCTTCTCAGACCACAGTGGAATAAAAATAAATATCAACACCAACAAAGTCCCCCAAAACCCACAAAGATATGGACACTAAATGGGATGGTGCTGAACAACTCCTGCATCAACACAGAAATCAAAACTGAAATATAAAGATTCCTGTAAACAAATGAAAATGATGAAACATCTCACCAAAATCTCTGCGATGCCATGAAAACAGTACTAAAAGGCAAATTTGTATTTCTATGAACACACATGAAGAATATGGAAAGATCACAAGTTAACAGCCTAACAAATCACCTAAAGAAGCTGGAAAAGCACGACTACCAAAACCCTAACTTCAACAGAAGAATTCAGATCACCAAAATAAAAAACCAAATTTGGGACATAGAAGACAAAATTATAATACAAAAAATCAACAAAACGAAAAGCTGACTCTTTGAAAAGATAAACAAGGTTGATGAACCTCTAGCTAGACTGATCAAGAAAAAGAAAGAAAAAGTCCACATAAATACAATCAGAAATGCAACAGATTAAGCCACAACTGACCCTGAAGAAATACAAAAGATTATCAGAGATTACTATATAAACTTTTATGGAAACAAGCTTGAAAACCTGATGAGATGGAGGACTTTTTGACATCACACAACCTCCCAAGGTTCAAAGAAGAAGAAATCAAGACCCCAAATAGACTAATAACAACCTAGGAAATCGACTACATCATAAGAAAACTACCTTAAAAAAAAGTCCTGAGCCGGGCTCGGTGGCTCAGCCTGTAATCCCGCGCCTTTGGGAGGTTGAGATGAGTGGATTGCCTGAGCCTGCGGGTTCGAGACCCGCCTGGGCAGCGAGACCTCATCTCTACAATAAACCAAAAAATGAGCCGGGCATGGTAGCACATGCCTGTAATTCCAGCTACTTGGAAGGCTGAGGCGGAAGGATCGCCAGAGCCCAGCAGGTCAAGGCTGCGGTGGCCGGGAGCGGCCACTGCACTCCAGTCTGGGCAACAGAGTGAGACTCCAACTCAAAAAAAAAAAAAAGTTCTGGACCAGATGGTTTTCCAACAGAATTCTACAAAACATACAAGGAGGAGCTGATACCAATCATGTTGAAAGTATTCCAGGCAACTGAGAATGATGAAACTCTCCCCAAGTCATCTTACGAAGCTAACATCACATAGATACCCAAACTGGGTAAAGATCCAACAAAGAAAGAGAACTACAGGCCAATATCCTTGTTGAACATAGATGCTAAAATTCTCAACAAGATTCTAGCAAACAGCATCCAACAACACATCTCAAAAATCATCCACCATGACCAAGTAGGCTTCATCCCCAGGTTGCAGGGCAGGTTCAACATCCACAAGACCATAAATGCAATTAAATACATCAACAAATGTAAAAACAAAAACTGCATGATTATATCATTAGACATAGAAAAAGCTTTTGGTAAAATCCAGCACCCCTTCTTGATAAAAAATAAAAATAAAAAACACTTGAGCACCTAAGCATAGATGGAACATGCCTCCAAAAAAATAAGCTCCATGTATGAGAAACCCACAGCCAACATACTGCCAAACAGACAGAAATTGGAACCATTTTATCTGAAAACTGGAACAAGACAAGGATGCCCACTCTTACCCCTCATGTTCAACATAGTCTGGAAGTCCTAGCTAGAGCAATGAGACAAAAGAAGGAAATCAGGAGCATCCAAATAGGAGAAGAGGAAATTAAGTTATCCTCTTTGCAGACAACATGATTCTATACCTTGAAAACCAAAGAGAATCTGTCAAAACCCCCTTACACTGATAAAGGACTTCAACAAAATCTCAGGGTATAAAAAATATGCAAAAGACAGTCACATTCCTATACACCAACAATAAACAAACAGAAACCCAAATAAAAAGCACAATCCCATTCACAATAACCACAAAAAATGAAATACCTTGGCATCTTCCTAACCAGAGAAGTGAAAGACATTTACAACAAAAACTACAAAGCACTGCTCAAAGAAATCAAAGATGACACAAACAAATGGAAAAACATTCCATCCTCACGGATTGAAAGAATAAACGTTGTTAAGATGTCCATCCTACCCCAGGCAATCTACAGATTTAATACAATACCCATTAAATTACCAGCAGCATTCTTCTCAGACCTGGAAATGACAATACAGAAATTCATATGTAAACATAAATGGCCACAAATAACCAAAACAATCCTCAGCAAAAAAACCCAGTGGTAGTTATCACACTCCCAGACTTCAAACTTTATTATAAAGCTAAAATAATCAAAACAGCCTGATATTGGTACAAGAGCAGTCATATAGACCAATGGAACAGGATAGAGATTCCAGAAGCAAAATCTCAATTTCTCAACCAAATCATCTTTGACAAAGCCTCCACCATCAGCCACTGGGGAGAGGCAAACCTATTCAGTAAGTAGTGCTGGGAAAACTGACTGACCACATGCAAAAGATTAAAACAAGACCCCTACCTATCACCATACACAAAAATTAACTCTAAATGAATCAAAGACCTAAATGTAAAACCTCAAACTATAAAAACTTTAGAAAACATAGGCTACACACTTATGGAAACTGGCACTGGCAACCAATTTTTGATCAAAACCCCAAGTGCCCACACCATAAGAGATAAGATAGACAAGTGGGACTTCATCAAACTGGTAAGCTTCTGCAATGCCAAAGAAACCATCAAGAGAGTGGGAAGACTGGGAAAAAATATTTGCTAACTGTATAGCTGACAAAGGCATAACAGCTAAGATCTTCAAGGAACTCAAATGTGCCGAAAAGAAAAAAAACAAACAGCCCCATTACAAAGTGGGCAAAAGATATGTAGACACTTCTCAAAAGACATATGAGCAAAAAAATTCTCAGCCTAACTAGTCATCAAAGAAATGCAAATTAAAACCGCACTGAGATACCACCTAACTCCAGTCAAGATGGTCATCATCAATAACTCAAAAAACAGATGCTGGAGAGGATGCAGGGAAAAGGAAACAGTTCTACACTGCTGGCGGGACAGTAAACTAGTACAACCTCTGTGGAAAACAGTTTGGCAATTCCTAAAAGATCTAAAAATTGACCTTTCATATGATCTCACAATCCACTTACTGGGAATATACCTAGAAAAGAACTCAAATCACTCTATGAAAAAGATACCTGTACATGCATTTTTATTGCATCGTTATTTACAATAGCAAAAACATGGAACCAACCATGCTGCCCATCAAAAGAGGACTGGATTTTAAAAAAAATGTGGCATATAACATATACACGATGGAATATCACACAGTCATAAATAAGACCAAAATTATGAACTTTGCAGCAACTTGGATGAACTTAGAGCCTATAAAACTGAGTGATCTCTCACAGAAACAAAGAACTGAGTACCACATGTTCTCACTTATAATAAGACCTTGAAAAATTATCATAATACTATAAGAAAGGGATTAGCAGTAGTTGGAGACTGCCAAGGGAGGGGGCATACCTCATCAACAGGGTACTTGTGTAATGAACATTTGTATAATTAACCCTGAATTGTACCCCACTTCTTCAAAATAAAAAATTAAAAAGAAAAACAATAAAAATAATGATTTTTCTGAAGTAAACATCAAAAAAGAAGAGCCTTGTGACAGGAATAAACTATCTCGTATTCATAATTTATTCATAAATTGAATGTGAATGGACTGAATGTGCCACTAAAAAGGTATAAAGTGGCAAACTGGATAAAGAAACAGGATTCAACATTTTACTGCCTCCAAGAAACCCAGCTTACTACAAAGGACACCCATAGGCTGATGGTATAGGGCTGGAAAATGATCTTCCAGGCAAGTGAAAAATACAAAGGGCAGGGGTAGCTATTCTTATATCAAGCAAAGCACTTTTCAAACAAAGTTTAAAATGATACAGAAGAACATTATGTAATGATAAAAGACTCAATTTACCAGCAAGAAATATTCATCTTAAATATATATGCATCCAACACAGCAGAACCTAGATCTATAAAACAATTTTTATATAGACACCCACATAATCACAGTTGGAGACTATAATACCTGCTAACAGCCCTAGGCAGATTGAGTCTAAAAACCAACAAGGAGATCCATAACCTTAACTCAACAGTTGACCAACTGGACCTAATAGACATCTATAGAACACTTTAGCCAACAACCACAGATAACACATTCTACTCATCAGCACATGAAACATACTATAAGAGTAATCCCATTCTATGACATAAATAAAGCATGACCAAATTTCAAAAGGTTTAAATAATACAAGACACCTTCTCAGATCACAATGGAATAAAAATAAATATCATCACCAACAAGAACCTCCCCTAAATACACAAAGACATGGAAAGTAAACAACATGCTGGTGAATGACTTTTGGGTCAACACAGAAATCAAGACAGAATAAAACTATTCCTGGAAACAAAAGAAAACAAAGAAACAACATACCAAAACCTCTGGGATACCACGAAAGTAGTGGCATGAGGCAAGTTCATAACATCGCACACTCATATCAAGAAAATAAAAGGATCACAATGAACAGTCTAACATCACACCTAAGGGGCAGAAATAGTAAGAACAATTAAATCCTAATTTTAGTAGGAAAATTCAAATGAATAAGATAAAGTCAAAATTGCAGGAAACAGAAGACAAACACATTATAGAAAGGGTCAACAAGACAAAAATCTGGTTCTTTGAAAGGATAAATAAGTTTGACAGACCCCTGGCTAGATTGACTGAAAAAAGAGAGAAAGTTCAAGCAAACAAAATTAGAAGCAAAAAAGGCAATGTTACAACTGACCCCAAATAAATTTACAAGATTATTAGAGATTACTATGAATATTTGTATGGAAATAAACTAGACAATCTAGAGAATATGGAAGATTTCCTGGCATCATGCAACCTCCCAAGGTTGAAACAAAAGAAATTGAAACCCTAAACAAACAATGATCCAGAAAATCTACTCACTTATAGGAAACTTTCCCACCAAAAAAAAGCCCTGAATTAGATGGTTTCACAGCTGAATTCCACAAGACATACAAGAAGAGCTGATACCAATCTTATTGAAAGCATTCCAAGAAATCAAGAAGGAAGGAATTCTCCCTTGCTAATTTTATGAAGCTAATATCATTCTGATACCCCAAACTGGCAAAGACCCAATGAGGAAAGAGAGTTACAGGTTAATTTCCCTGATGAACACAGACGCAAAAATTTTCAAAAAGATTCTAGCAAATTGTATCCAACAACACATTTCAAAGATCACCCACTATGACCTTCATTGCCAGGATGCAGGACTGATTCAATATTTGCAAGACCATAAATGTAATTCAGCACATTAACAGGTATTAAACCAAGATCCACATGATTATCTCATTAGATGGAGAAAAAGCATATGATAAAATCCACCATCCTTTCTTAGTAAAAAACCTTTGAACACCTAGGCAACAAAGAAACATTCCTCAAAACAAGAGTCATCTATGACAAACCTACAGCCAGCATCTTGCTTAATGGGCAGACATTGGAAGCATTCCCCCTAAGAACTGGAAATAGACAAGGATGCCCACTCACCCCTCCTATTCAACATATTACTGGAAGTCCTAGTTAAAGCAATCAGGCAGGAGAAGGAAATCAAGGCTATCCAAATAGGAAAAGAGAAAGTAAAGTTATTCTTCTTTGTGGGATATAGTCCTATACATAGAAAACCATAGAGAGTCTGTCAAACACCCCCTCACACTGATAAATGACTTTGTAAAGTCTTGGGATACAAAACCAAAGCACAATGGACAGTTGCATTTATATATACCAACAACAAGCAGACTGAGAACCGAACAAAAAGCACAATCACATTCACAGTGCCCACAAAAAATAATGAAATACCTTGGCATTTACTTAACAAGAGAAGTGAAAGACCTTTACAATGAGAATTACAAAACAATGCTCAAAGAAATAGAAGATGATACATACAAATGAAAAAACATCCCATGCTCAGGGATTTGAAGAATCAATATTGTCAAGATGCCCATCCACCCCAAAGCAATCTACAGATTCAACGCAATCCCTATCAAATTGTCAACATCATTTTTTACAGACCTAGAAAAGACAACACAGAACTTCATATGGAAGTAAAATAAATAAATAAATGAATGAATGAATGAATAAATAAATAAATAAAAAGCACAAATAGTAAAAGCAATTCTCAGCAAAAGGAACAAAGCTAGAGTCATCACATTTCCAGACTTTAAACTATATTCAAAGGCAACAAAGCCATAAATAACAAACACTGGGGAAAGGAAACCATATTTAGCAAATGGTGCTGTGAAAACTGGCTACCCATATGCAGAAGAATGAAACTGGATCCCTGTTTATCATCATATACAAAAATAAACTCAAAATGAATCAAGGACTTAAATGTGAAACCTCAACCTATAAGAATCTTAGAAGAAAGCACAGGGAACACCCCTCTGGGCATCAGAGTAGGCAATGAATTCATGGCTATGTCCTCAAAAGCAACTGCTACAAAAGTTAAAATAGACAGGCAGGACCTTATCAAACTGAAAAGTTTCTGCACAGCAAAATAAACCATCAACACAGTAAAGGGACGATCCACTGAATGGGGAAAAAATATTTATAAGCTATGCATCTGACAAAATCCTAACATCCAGCATCTACAGGGAACTCAAACAAATAAAAAAGAAAAAAAAAACCTCATTGATAGTGAGAAAAAGTTATGAACAGACACTTCTCAAAGGATGACATACAAGCATCCAACAAACACATGAAAAAATGCTTAGCTTTACTAAGCATTCACATTTCAGAGAAATGCAAATCAAAACCACAATGAGATCCTACCTAGCACCAGTAAGGATGGGTATCATTAATAAGTCAAAAAACAATGGGTGACAGTACAACTATAGAGAAAAGGGAATGATTCTACACTGTTGGTGGGAATGTAAGCTAGTTCAACCTCTTTGGAAAGTAGTGTGATGATTTTTAAAAGAACTAAAAGTTGAGCTTCCATATGATTCAGCAACCCCCCTCCTGGGAATATACCTAGTGGAACATAAATCACTCTACCAAAACAACACCTGCACACTCATGTTTATTGCCGCACCGTTCACAATAGCAAAAACATGGAGCCAACCTAGATACCCATTGAAAGTGGACTGGATAAAGAAAATGTGGTACATACACAATGGAGTATTATGCAGCCATAAAGAACAAAATCATGGCCTTTTCAGCAACTTGGATGCAGCTGGAGAAAATCATATTAAGTGAACTACCACAGATACAAAGAACTTCATACTGCATGTTCTCACTCATAAGCAGACCCTGAGCACTAGTCACACTAGCACAAGTGTAGAATCAGCAGATGTTGGGCACTGCTAGGGGAAGGAGGGAGAGAACAAGGGTGGCAAGTGGTCACACAATGGGTACCTAGTACACTATTAAGGGGAGAGAGGGCAAGTTAGAAGCCTAAAAGTCACCTTCATGCAACCTACTTATGTAGTAAATCCCCACTTGTACCCCATAACTCTAAAATATATTAAAGAATTACTAAAATTTTGTAAAAGGTGGAAGCAATCCAAACGTTCATCAGCAGATTAATGAACGAATAAATGAAAAGTGGTACATGCATACAATGGAATACAATTTAGCCTTAAAAAGGAAATACATTCTAATACATGCTACAACATGGATGAACCTTGAAAACATTGTTAAGTAAAACAAGCCAAAGACACAACAAATATTGCCTTAATGAACTTATATGATGTACCTAGAATAGGCAAATTTACAATGAGTGAAAGTAAAATAGAGGTTCCCAGGGGTAGGGGTAAGGGAGAATGCGGAGTTACTGTTTAATGGGTACACAGTTTCTGTTAGGGATAACAAAAAACTTCTGGAAATAAATAATGGTAATTGTTGCACTACAGTGTAAATGTACTTAATGCCACTGGATTGTACACTCAAAAGTGGTTAAAAGGTTAAGTTTTATGTGTATTTTGCTATAATAATTTTTTAAAAATTAAAAACCACTTGCAGAGCTAGTCTTCAGAGTCATAGAAATATACTAGTGATATATGTAGAAAACCATGTAGAGATCATTTGAGTTAAACATAAGTGAGTTCAAATCCAGTGTTCTTGGGGCAGTTACTAAACTCTCTAATTCCCTTATTTGGAACAGGAAAATAATAATAGCACCTGCCACACAGAGTTGTTTTGAGGGATTGTATTACAAAATTTATGAAAAGCACTTAGTACAGTGCCTAGGAGATGGTAACCACACTAAAAGTACTGTATTATTATCCTAATGACTAACAAACAGTAATTGAGAATATCTTATGTACTTAGTACTAAATACTAAGCTCAGAGGTTTGCAATTTATCCTGCTAGTAAGGTAGAAGACATTTTTGAGCAAGGGATAGTTTTGGTAAGAGGCAGATTTTAAATGCTGAACTCTGGGGTCTGTGTAGAAAGGAAATAGGAATTTTTGACTTAAAACTATTGGTTGAAATGGCAGATAAACTGAAACAGTGAATTGTCAGAAAATTAATGTTTACAGGTAGTAGTTGGGTTAGCATTCAGCAGGTTTTGTCTATATTATCTTATCCATTATAATTGGCTAATCTAATGGTGTGGAATATCTAATTAAGTATAGTCAAAGAGAAAAAAAGTCTATAATCTACAGAACCAACTTATCATCTTGTTATTCCACATTTCAATGTGAATGCTAAATCAACATTTGAAATTGTCATGCTTATTCCAAAACTAATCCAGATACTAAAACCAATCATTCCTTATTCCTGTAATAAACAAAGATTTATTTTTTGTTTTTCTTTCCTATGAAAAAGGAAAATCAGTACAAAACCATTGAATTAACTTGCAATGGTTTAAAAATACTACATAAGTAAAATAAGCCTTAATGATTAAAAATAAATTGAAATTTTAAATGAAAAAAATACTTTGGGAATATCAAACATGCTCTAAAATCACCTTGCAATGGCCCAAAGCCACTAATAAGTGAACTAGTGGCTGGTAACACTGCTTTTGAACATTTTACTTCCTGTCAATTCATTTAGAGCCATAGGCAAAATTTTAAAATTCAAGCAACATCGCAAAACATGCAGAGCTGATATAATTGGCTGAAAAACATTAAACTTTTTAAAATTTAAAATAAATAAAAATTCTAACAAAAGCCCTATGTAACAACAGAACCTTCGTATCATTTACAGAAATTACAAAAAATATTTTATAAAAATGATTGATGGCCAGACATACATAAAAGCAAATTAAAAACATTGCAAAATTGCCTCCAGGTACATAACTGTTAGTGGGGTAGATGTGTGTGTGTAAGAGTGTGTGTGTGTACAGTTATGCAATTAAAAGAGATGTTCAGTTTTGACACATATGCTGTTTTGTCAAGTTTTATTTTGATCCATTTCATTTCTTTACCTATTTCCTTTTGGTAAATGTACCTGCAGTTCTGCCAAAAATGGATAGGAGTTGGTGGAGCCATGAAGAAGAGGTGAGAGACTGCTGTAGTCTGTGGGGGGTCTGTTCTCATTTTTCTCATTCTCTAAGTTGAATTGCTTTTAGTAGGACACTGGAATAGATCTCCTCCAGGCTCCCCAGTGCATCTTTTGCTTATCTTGATTGTAGAATTTACTACACATTGTTCTAGTCATCAACTTACTTGTGATTTTTCCACTGGACTACAAGCCTCTAAATGACAAGGACTTTTTTTTCTACTTTTGTATCCCCAGTGCCTAGCAAAGTGTCTGGCACATAGTACGTCCTCCAAAATGTTTGTTATAAAAGCAGAATATTTACACGATTCTTGTGACTCATTAGTGGGACCATTCTCCTCGCACATTCTGCAGCATCTTGTATGGAAGATTCTGCACTGGTTCCAAATTATGGAGCAACACTGCAGTAGAGGATTAAAATGGTGTTCTCTCAAAGCGAGCTAAGCTTTCTTTTCAACTGAGTGTCTATTTGCAAGCACCAGGCAAGTAGACCATTCAATTGCAGAAATATAAGTGAATCCAAATTGAATATGGGGATGACAAATTGCAAAATCAGTTGGTGAAGTGCATCATAGCAAGCATGACAGCTTCTGTGGTGTATAGAGAAGACATAAGTTGAGTCACATATGAAACTTGGTTTCCACTACAAAATGAAGAGACCAAAGAAGTTCAAGGAAAATTGAGAACAATTTCTAAGTAAGATGTGTATAATAACAGCTAACAATTAGGGGTTACTCCACCTGGCCGGCCATGTTTGAACTTCTTCCAACAAACATATAAGATAGGTACCATTAAATTATATTTTTTAATTTTAATTTTAATTTCTTTACTTGGAGTCTCACTCTGTTGCCTGGGCTGGAATGCAGTGGCTTGCTCACGGATACTACAGCCTTGACCTGCTAGGCTGAGCCCATTCCCATGATCAAATCTCATTTATTCGCAGTGAGTCGTCTTGATATCAAGGACAAATGCCACCTCTTGGTATCCCCAACTGAGATTAAATTAACATAAATCAAATGAATCAAATATTAAGCTGCATTCAGATGTGCTCACAATTCCATCCAATCTTTCAATGTTGCCATCTGTAAAATGGGGATAGATAAGAGGGCAGAGCAAGATGGCCAAATAGACCCCTCCAGCACTCATTCCCCCAGGAAAACCAAGTTGAACAACTATCCAAACAAGAAAGTACCTTTATAAGACCCAAAATATCAGGTGAGCAATCATAGGACCTGGTTTTAATATAATATCAAGGATAAAGGCATTGAAGAGGGTAGAAAAGACAGTCTTACATTGCCTACACCATCCCTCCCCAATTCCCCAGCAATGCACAGTGAGAGAATCTGGGTGCTTGGCAGAGGGAGAGGTGGGTCTTTGACTTAAAATGAGGATAACACTAGTCTTTACATCACAGGATCATTACAAGGACTATTGCATGAAAAGTATTCAGTATATTGCCTGGCACAAAATGAGTACTCAGTGAGCACTGCATTAGAAGTAAATGCTCTGCTCTTCAATGTCTTGTGTCTTCCACTAGGCTGCAAGTGTGTCAAAAGTGCCAAGGACCAGGGATCTTATGGATGTTGAGTTTTGCCTATTCAAAAAGCCCCAATCACGAGACAATTGCCCAGGACAGGTGGCTATTTATAACCTACTGAAAGTATAAATTCCAACTCTCACAGTGGTCATTGAAGACACAAAATTATGAAGTCACTAAAGTAAGTGGAATAGAAACTTCTGTGAGAAGTTTTTGAAGAGGAGAGGAAAATAATTTTCCAAAGGGAAAGTCCCATGCATCATCTACAGGGAGAAAAGAAAATAGGACAGCCTCAAAAGCTTCTTAATTTTCCTGAGACTACAACCATATTTAACGTGAAAGCATGGAGGTAAGTGTGCCTGCCATGTTTCAGCACATCACAGCTCTCTGTGGTTATGGCTTGCTGTGCATAAAATTCAACACTTCTGGTTTCAACAAGCCAGTCTTTACTTGTATAGTGGATGTTGTTGTGGTGTTCAAATATGTATCTAAGACACTTTGCAATCATTGGACAAAGAGTACTACCTGGATCAAAAGGCTAATTGACCTCACCACAGACTTTGAGAACGGGTAGGGAAGATAATGGGCTTAGATTTACACCATGGAGCCTCCACGGAAAGCAGATATCTAAGAACTCCAAAACCATGACTCTCAACCACTTGTCTGCAAATCAGCAATCACATGTTTATTCTTTAATATCTGCCTTTTCACTTCCTTTGTCCCTTCCCAACCCCATATTTTTACCCTATTGCATACTGTTCCTTTTATTCGGCTAGGAAAGAATTCTCTAAGAGATGTATTTTGAAATAATCTATTGAAAAAAGGAACTAACACAAACCAGGTTGTATTTACGGGGCAGTCTTAAGAAAGAGAAGTGAGAGTGAGTGTTTAATGTGGCCCCTTTCCACATTCCATCATAAGGTTGGAAATATTTTATTTTATTTTATTTTATTTTATTTTGCATGTAGACAGCACTTACCAAGAGCCAGACACCATTCAAAGTACTTATAAAAAGCAACACATTTTACAGAATAAACATTGACTATTTAAGTTTTGGGCTTTAGCTAATAGTTTCATGCTTGGTGGGGGCAGGGAGTATACTAGAGCTACAGCTATGGATCCAGGAAGCTACATTCTCCCGAATTATCAGATATTACTTCAAGTTAGCAACGAGAGAGGAGTTAGCAGCCAGAACTGTGCAGGTTGTACTAAGGAACTCAGACCTCATTCCCCAGGCAATGGGGAGTTTCCGCTGTTGGAGAAACAGGATACTGTTTGTGCAGTGGGAGTATGGGTTATGATTGGGCTGGGATTTCAGGATTAAGATGTTTTATTCTTTGATGAAATAGAACAAAGTTACCTCCTGGCTGCGTCTACACAATGAAAAGAATGAAAAGAACTAAGAGAATTGTCCAGTGTGGGACTAATTTTAAGTAATCCATAGATAAAATTCAATGAATAGATGGATTAAAACTCAGCTGCAATTGTGCCTCAATTGCCTTGATAATTAATGAATAAATGGATGTTTCTTTGAAATTCATTGTCTCATTTTTTTTTACCTTATGTTCATATACTCACTTTACTGATGGAAAATTCCACCATATGGGTAGCATTAATAACAACCAGCATTTCCAAAAGACCTGCTTTGTGCCAAGCGTTATGCTGTGTTCTTTACGTATACCTTGCTTAATTCTCACAGTTTGGCTAGTGTTACTGTCATCATCCTACAGGCGAGGAAATTGAGTTTCAGAAAGGTTATACACTGTAAGAAGGTCTTTCAACTAGTATGTAATAAAGCCGGGACTCTTCTATTCTCCCTGTATCCTTGACTAGGACTGCCGCAGCCTGCTTGGTGTTTCCTTGCAATACATTGTTCTTCTTTTTTTATCCTCAGAACTTAGTGTTCTCTGTTTCTTCTGTTTGGAAAGCTTTTTAGAATCTTCTGTTCTCACGCTTTAGAGTCTAGTTCAATGTCACTTCCTTTGGGATGTCATTTCCTCATTTTACTCTCCAAAACTGGCAATTAGTTCTCAAGACTAAGTACTATCAACATTAAAAATGAACTAGTAAGTAGGCAGAGTGCCAGGCAGGCCTGAGACAAGGTTTTCTCTCTGTAGTCTGTGGATCACCTATATAAGAATCACTTGGTGCTGCTCCATGTGTGTATTAGGGGAAAGTGTAAGACACTTGTTAAAATGCACTTTCCTGAGGCCCATTCCAGATCTGCAGAGACAGATTCTTTGGTACTGAGTCCCTGGAATATGCAAGCACCCCAGGTCATTCCTGAGGACACTAACGTTTGGGAAACTCTATAAGCATTGGACCTACCCAGGTTTAATTCCTTGTCATCTACTCTGGTGACAGGTTCCCCCAGGCACAGTCATGGTGCCTGGGTGGTATTCAAACACTTCTTCTAAATAAAAATCATTATCACCTATAGGAAGGAGAAAGGAGAAATGCAGAAATTAAGCTTTTTGTTGAAACTTAATGGAGTTTACCTTGGAAGAAATATTTTTCAATGCAATGCGTGCTAACTTAATCCTAAATAACTATAAGATTTTAAAAATTAAGCCTGACAAACATGTTTGCTGTTTATTTGCACAATTTCCTTCTAAAATGTGGGCCCTTTAGAGATAGGGACTTTTTCCTCTCTTTCACTCAGCCCTATACTCTTATCCAAACCAAGCACTCATGTGGAGATAAAAGTCTATAGTCACTGAAACAAAACACCAAACAGGAGGAAAGTAAGATTACCACCACGAGCACTGTGGTCCACCTAAGGACTTCATTCAGTAGATACTTGCTGCCAAGTATCAGTTTGGGGTAGTCACGACTTTGGATCGGCCCTAGTATGTAGTCTCAAGGAGTTTATTAGGAAGTAGAAGATTAACACAAGTGCAAAATGAACTGTTGCAAACACTATGAAGGAAGTATAAAAAAGGCTAATGAGGGGATTGAGGGAGACGTGATTTTTGACTCTGGATTGGGAAGGACTGCATGGAGGAAGGGGCATACACCTAGAAGTACAGCAGCCTGTATCTTTAAAATAGAAACCGGGTAATAAGCATTTCACTTGGTGCACATGATGAATTATGTTCAAATAAAAATAAACTAGAAAGTCAGCAGGGATTTGCTTTTACTTTTTATACCAGTAAGTACAGAATCCATAGGCAGATTATTTGATATAAACATTTTTCAACTAATAAAATGCTAGCAATGATTTAAACATTCCCAGCGAGTAGAACTATGAAATAAACATAATAAATCACTTTAATGGTAATAAAACCAAGACAAATCAAAGTCCCAGTGTCGACTTTCCAGCTATCTTTGAACAATTTTGTATCTTGAGAAGAAATGTCGACATAATGCCAAAAACTTATGGTGGATAGCATGTAAATATTATATTAAACAGTTTTTCATTTAAAAGACTTGCCTGCCTCACATTTTATAGTCTCCCCATTCGGAATGTGAATTTTTGCCTGGAAGTTGCTTTGTTTTATGATTTCTGCTTTTAGAGAATTGTGTAGTTGAATACTAATTCAGAGATTCTTCTTACATTTTTTAATTCCCTAGATGGAGTTTAATTTCTTTGCTATGACTACTCAAGCTTTTTGAAGTAAAGTAGAATTTAAGGTGCTCAGATTTATCCTTACTTTGGGGCATCTTTAAAGTCTACTGATATCAAATGCTATGCATAAGTTACCCACAGGTTTAATGCTTCCCACATTTCTTTTGTTAATGAAATGTTTGCACAGCTGCTATAGTGTGTACAGGAAGATTAAAACCTGCTGTCACTTTGTTAAGAGAAACCTGAGGGAGATTTAACACATGTGGCCTGGGGATTAAGGAAACCTAGTAGAACTAAAATTGCCCATTAGTTTATAGGAGCTTCGACCTGGGGACTAGAAGCAGGAAGGAAGATGTGCTGACCTTTAAAATGAACTGAAATCAATTAACTCGTGTACCTGTCAACTCTTCGTGATTTTGCTTATGCTGTAGTCACCTTTAGCACTCCTTTGAATTCCTGTCTGAAAACAAGTTCTTCGTTGGTTCAACATGAGGTGAAATAGTTGAACTGAGAAGGTGGTTTCCCATCTGAATGGCAAATGCAGTTCCTGTCAAGCAGGTTACAATCTTTGAGGAAAAAGTACAATAAAATAAAAATAAAATAAAAAGCCACCAGGATAGACCAGATCAGTAATTTGACAAGTTGTGTGCTGGGTGTGAGACAAAGTGAAAGAAAATGTTCCAGGTTCGGCAGCTCCAGCAAGAGCATCTGCACAGTTCCCCATTTCTGTGTCAAGCACTGTGAACAGATTTGGGGCAGAATAACTTGTCACTCACCTAAAAGCTAAAAGAGCTGCCTGTCTAGAAGTCTGCACACACTTCTGAACTAATAACTTAAGGGCAGAGTTGAGAGTATGCAGAATGCAACAGGCACAGGGGGCTTGGAGGATTTCACATCTTGACTCTTTGTACTTGAGTGGGTCTTTCACTGAGGAAACTCAGCATGCTTTAGAGAATCAGACAAGACAGCAGAGAGTCCCAGAAAATTGAAGGAATTGCCCAAGGCTAGTCAACCTGGCCTTGACAGTGTCAAGGAGAGGAGAATCGATCCCTATGTCCTTACCACAAGGCTAAGATTCCCTCAACAAAGCATGCTTCTGTTGGAACACTAGGGAAAGCACTCTGGTCAAAGGAAGAGCAAAAGAAAGAATTAAAAGCAAACAAACAAAAAATACTGCTAATAAAAAGAGAGCCCAATGGGTTGAGTTGATACAAACAACTTATTGATTTTAACGCAGTGGCAGTTTATTTCAGAACATAAACTCATTTTCAGGAAAACAGGTACGTATCTGAGCAAGCCTGGGAGACACTGGAGTTGTTTTCAGTGGGGCTTGCCAGGCAGAGGGGAAAGGTTCTTCCCTCTCCTGTCTCCTCTGATCATCTTTGAGTTGAGAAGTCACAGAAGGATAGGATTTATTATTAACAGAAGAGGCTTTGGGTCCAGAGGGGTCCTTCAGTGAGATGAAGGCTGGTCTGTGTTTTGTTAGTTTCTGAATGGGAAGTTCTCTGTCCCATTTCCATCATGAACCACTAGTTGATCAAGCCAGTTCTTCCCCCTTTCACTTTAAGTGCTATTACTGTTTCACAACAGTTTGTTCTAAGGTGAAGGACAGTTGGCTTTCAGAAGTCACCAGCTAAATTCGACTGGCAGACAAGCGACAAGACAACAGATGGACGCTGCCGGAAAGTCGTGCTTCCCTCTTGCTCCTCCTTCCCACCTGCTGCCAGAACCTGCTGCTGTTTCTCCGTACAGTCTGGTTGGTAGCTCTGCCTTCCTTTCTCTTCATAGCCATGCTTCGGCAGCTCAGCAGGCTACTACCACATTCTCCTCACAGCTCTTCCTGGTCAGGTCCCACTCCACAAATCTAATCTTCAGGGCTCCTGCTGAAGTCCCAGTTTTTTGTATCTGACATCTTGACCACTTCACTCTGCTCAGTCCTTAAAGTATGTAATGCCTCTGTGAACTGCAAGGTGGCTGATGTCACAAAACAAAACTTATGTCTAGTTTGATATGAGAAAATGATTGATAATTGCCTACCTATTAGGAGCCAGACTACTTGGGTTTAAAAACTTGTCTAATACCTCTTACTGGCTGTGTGATCTTGAGTAGCTTACTTCACATTTCTGTGCCCTTTACTCATGTGTAGAATAAAATAAGAATAGTGCTTACCTCATAGAGTTGTTAAAACAATAAAATAGGCAAGTATGTGTACAGTACCTAGAGCAGTGCCTGACAGATTATAAATGTTACATAAGGTTATATAAAAATGAATATAAACCGGGCTCGGTGGCTCAGCCTATAATCCCGCGCCTTTGGGAGGCTGAGGTGAGTGGATTGCCTGAGCCCGCGGGTTCGAGAGCTGCCTGGGCAGCGAGACCTCATCTCTACAATAAATCAAAAAATCAGCTGGGCGTGGTAGCGCATGCCTGTAATTCTGGCTACTTGGAAGGCTGAGGCAGAAGGATCGCCGGAGCCCAGCAGGTCGAAGCTGCGGTGGCCGGGAGCAGCCACTACACTCCAGTCTGGGCGACAGAGTGAGACTCCAACTCAAAAAAAAAAAAAGAATATATATGTATATAACATAGCATAAATACGGTTGCAAATACTTTTGCTGTTCAGATATTTGCATGCTAAAACAAGCATTTCCCAATAGAAACTTAAATAACTCTAAAATGACCAACTCAGTCTCACATATAATAGTCTTTCTCTGTAATAATTTATACACATGTTGCTATCTCAGATCATTTGCTACTAGGACAATTGTTTTATACAGTCTTTCTCAGGACCACTGAGGTATTTTGAAATAAGCCACTAGCTTTCAAGAAATTCCTTATAGATGCCACATACTCTCACCTCCTTATGTCTTTGTGCATGCTTTTCTCTCTGCTTCTATTGTTGTTGGAACCCTAATTTTCCCATTATAATCACACATATCCCCAAGTCTCCAATGACAATCTTTCTGCTATCTTTGTTTCTTCAAGCTGAGAAGGAAGCTTTTCTAGTTTGCCCTCCCACATGATATTGTGTCCCTGGAATAAAAGTGCACAGTATGCATTCATGGTTACGGCCTTCATGCCTGTCTTCTCTCTAAACAGAGTACTACTTAAGGGCAGGGTCTGATTCCTTTCATCTTTGCATGCTTGGTGCCTGTGTATCTCAGGACCTAAAAGTGTGGTACTCAGCTAACTCAAAACTGACTTGTTTCACTGTGTTTCTTAGTTTTAGGCCAGTTAAACAACATTCGGAAAGCATGGGCGACAGACCCTTGTCTAGCTATTTAAAATCCCAATGACAATAATGACATTTATGCACTTGACCCTACTTTTCTCTTTCAGAAAAATAAAAATGACTCTGCCAGTAGTTCTTTAATTATGCTTGCCACACAATCACCCTGTGATTTTCCTTTGCTGTCTCTTGGTAGTCATGGCTTCAGATCTCAATGCCTTTGGAAATTGCCATAGTGCTAAATCTCTATAATAATCGTAGGTAGTCATTATTATTGCTCACCACTATTTGTGTTTTCTTCTTCCTAAAGTCACAGGAAGACTACATCTCCTAGTTTCCCTTCTGCAGTCATGTGACTGAGGTTAGTCAATGGTATGTAAAGGGAAATGATGTATACCACTTCCAGGCTTGACTCATTTCTCACTCATTCTGCCCACTAAATGAGGGAGACCTCAAAAGACCAAAGAGAGTGTGAAACTCCTGATGAAAGGAGTCAAACTCATTGACTGCATAGAGAAAAGTCTCTTTCACTGACCCACAAAGGACTGTGGTCAGGATGAGTTACATTTTTGTTGGGTTAAGTCACTGAGATTTGGGGGCTGTTTGTTACAAAAATTAACATTTTAACTAATATACCTCAGGGCCTAACAGAGTCTGTCACATTGTAGTCTCTCAATAAATGACAAATTAACAAGTGACTAATTTATTGTTGTTGGCTGAATGAGAAATCAAATTCACCTAGAAGACTCTGAATTTCTTCTGGCTGCAATAAACGAGAGACAAGAGATGAGACAAGGCAACCCGAATCTAACATGAATTCAACCAGAGTAAATACTCAGTGGTTTGTTCTTGGGTCAGGTGACAGAAAAATGCTGTAGTGATGACTCTCAGACTCTTGAACTACCTGATTAGCCCAGGCCTCCCTTGTCTTAGCTGCCCTCCTTTCCCTTAACTGCTAGTTTGTCTCATGCATCTAGAACCCTTTTATTTCTCTAGATTTCACAGCCTGGACCTTCTGGCCTGTCCATAACCACTGCCTCCCATGAACTTCAGGGAGAGTAGGAGATTAAGATTCACAGGTTGGGCATAGTGGCTTTTGCCTGCAATTCCAGCAATTTTGGAGGCCAAGGTAGGCAGACTGCTTGAGCCCAGGAGTTTGAGACCAGTCTGGAAAATATAGTGAGACCTCGTCTCTACTACTACTACTATTACTATTAATAACAGTCAGGTGTGGTGGCATATACCTGTAGTCCCAGCTACATAGGAGGCTGAGGCAGGAGGATCACTTGAAAAAAAAATATGATTATATCCTTTCTTCAAACCATTTAAAAATTAAATCCCATATGGATTAACAATCTGAGTATGAAAACTAAACATTTTTAAACATACTGTAAGAATCTTTTTATTGTTTCAAGTTAGAAAAGGCCTTTCTAAGCAAAATATACAACCAAGATGCCAACAGAAAAAGATCAACAGATTTGACTATGTAAACATTTATCATTTAATAACAGACACCGTACGGAAAGGTAAAATACAAGTGGCAGTCTGAAAGAAAATATCTAAAACAAACTACAAAGGATTAAAATCCAGAATATAATATACAGAGCATCCAACAACCTAAAGGTAAAGGCAAACAACCCAGTAGGAGAATAGGCAAAAGTCATGAAAACTTTTCACAGGAGGGTCATATGACCGATAACTATTTGAAGTTTTATTTAATATAATGGTTACTTAGAAAAATTAGAATTAATAACAGGTATAAGATTTTTTTTGTCCACCAGATCAGCAAATTTTTTAAAGTATAAGCCATACTACAAGTTAACATTTTGTTTCACATGCTATTGGGGATGAGATAAACAGGAAGTCTTTTTGGAGGGAAATTTGGTAGCGTCTACATGAATTTTAAAGACACAGATACTTCAAATTCACATCTTGGTTTCTGGGTATTTATCCTTATGTGAATGAGGTACATACATCATTCAATTTAAATGCTTGTTAATTGGAGAGTGGTTAAGTAAGTTGCAGTAACGTCCATACTATAGATGGAAATGATACATTTAAACACAATGATGTAGATATTGTTGTAAAACAATTTCTAATATATATCATTTCGTGAAAATAAGAAAGTGGTTGAATAATATATAGAGGAAAGTCCAATTTTTATACAAAGGTTTGTTTGTACAAGTACATAGCAAGAAGGATATACACTAAGCTGCTCACAGTGGTTATTTCCGAGAAAGAGAGGGGTAATTAAAGGCACACTTTCCATTTTTATTCTATAGTCTACATTGTTTGGAATCATTTTTACTGAAAGATGGTATCCATATATTGCTTGCATAAAAACAAATTAAAATATCTCTATTTTCTTTCCTAATTCCTTCTCCTGAATAAATCATATTTCCATAAGCTTTATATCTCTTCTTATTTCCCTTTAATATGATAAAAGTAATTACCCATTTAAAAGTTCCACCAGTCTCATTAATTTATTCTAAATTCAACTTTAAAATCTTAGTGAATTTATTTTGCTTAATTGGAGCGCTACAAAAGAAAAAAAATGTATAACTACCCCAATTTCATTTGGTTCCCTGAGCCAAAAAAATTATTGGACGTGTTTTCAGCACTCACAGTATGTCAGGGCTTACTGATGAGTCTGCTCCAGCATGCTGGTTGGTAATCAAATGATAATGGTACATAACTCACTTGTTTCTTTCATTTCTGAGTCATTGTATCCACTAAACCTTCATTATGAGTCACAATCAAATTAGTCTTTGCACAAAAATAGGATTTTAGATTATCCTAAATAATCTGTGCGGACCTGATTCAATCTATTGAAAGCCCTAAAGAACAGAACAGAGGTTTCTCAGAAAAAGAAATCCCACTGTGGGGCATCAGCTTTAGCCCAGGCCTAAGAGTTTTAACCTTTCTTTCTCAATAATGTGTCCTACGGATTTCAGACTTGATTGGCTAGACTCACAATTGTGTAACCAATTCCCTGCAATAAATATCTTAATGTAAAAAATAATAGGATCTTAGTGAATATAAGCAACTAAAAGCTTTTAATACTTAAGCAGGGCATGCAAGTATTATATACTTCAAAGGAGTTTTCATTAATGAATATTTTATTTTCTTTTGCATCTCATGCAAATAGAATAAGGAAACAAATGTTCCACATTTGTTATTATGCACAAAGCCATATTTGATAGAAACTTGGACTGAAATCGCAGATGTCTTCCTGTATTTTGTCAGAGTAATCTCTCTCAAGTCATGTAGTATAGTAGAATTAGGCTTAGACAGACTTGAACAACTTAGGATCTAGTGACAACTTTTGCAATTTTTTTGCTTTATGACAGTAAAATAAACACATAACTCCTATGAACTTAATTTTTTGTATACATAAGACACAGATAATAATACCTGTTTTTGTCTTCTCACAAGGTTGTTAGAAAATTCACATGTAATAGTGGAGGGCAAAGTCTCTCATCTGCAAAGCAGCGTACACACAGGAGGTGTAAATATTAGACGAGAATCAGCCGGTTGGTGTTGTACAAATTCAATCAACAGAAAGCCAAAATAACTATTTGAGTCCTGTATTTCTTGTATCATAAAGTTTAAAGAATAAGATACAATAAATGCATTTCCAAGGCACAGTCATTGGGAAGATAAAGCCCTATTGGGAGGTAACGACTCCCGGACTGTTTTGAATAGTATGGAAAAAGCTGTCAGTCTTTGTCACACCTTGTTATCTTTTGGTCATTGATGCTCCTTGATGTTGGAGCTGCTGCTTTAGTCTCCCGGGAGAAAGGTTCAATGTTTACGGTGCAATGGGAGGTTTCAGAAAATTGAGCTAGGCAATAACAGCCATTAGTTGCATGATGATTCGGTGCTTTTAACTAGATGGAACATTAATTTCCTTAATCCTTTGCTATAGCAAATGTTTAAAACACAAAGACCAGAAAAAAATAAGACTAGCTTTTAATGTTTTTGCACATTGCTTATTATATTTCTGTTTAAAATAAAGTGGGCTATAGTTTTGGACATTAGTGAAAAGGAAGAGAGAGGAAAGTGTCAGGTGGGGGAGAAACTCAGTGATGAGATTTGAAAAATTATTGGCAACCCAAAAGAGAACTCCAGAACAAAGAGAAACAGCTAGAGAAGTTTCACTTTGGCCAAAATAGCCAAGCCTTTGTACATCTGGTGTTTCAAGTCATTGGCTAATGATTACCTGGAAAGAGTGTAGCCCTATCTGGAAAACGGAGGCATTTTCTGAAGGAGCTAAAGGTTGGAGACTGTCAGTTGCATTTCTTGCAGCTGAACCTGAAGTTCCTTTCCTTGGGGAGGTTCATGCTCACAACTTCATAGCTGTCACAGAGGTGTTGGAAGTCGGGTGAGAAAGTTAAGACATAAAAACGTCTTCTAGGGGGTGGGGATAATGAGTGCATTGAGTAAATGAAGCAGAATTTCTGGGTAGTACTATGGGTTCACTTGAAATTGTGGTCATATATTTAAATGGAAACCAGTCAATATGATCCTGTGCTTTTTTCAAGTTGTATTCACCTATTGCAGCAAGTGGAGAGTTGGATTAACCAGGGTTGGCATTTTGTCATTTGAACACAACAGAGAGCAATATCTGTGGAGTCTATCAGTGCCCAACTTCTATAATTTTGGTTTGACTTTCAATGGCTCCCATGTTGATTCCAGAGAGTATTAAACTGGCCCATAGGCCATTCTGGCCTGTTTTTGTAAATCAAATCAAGCTTTATCAGACCTTAACCAAATCCACTCATTTACATATTGTATATTGCTGTTTTATGCTACAAATGTAGAGTGGAGTGGTTGCAGCAAAGACTGGACAGAACACAAAGCCTAAAATATTGACTATAGCATATTTTACAAAGTCTGTCTCTGAATCAGGCTAATCTAGCTGGTTCTCTGGGTGGATCCTTCCCAAAACTGTGACTTCAAAGAGCATGACCAGCTTGTATAGAGGAGGGGCATTCTATGATCATGGGCATGGGAGCAGGTGTTACCCCTGCTAGATCCCTCTGCTCTATCAAATTATTTGCTATACAATATATTGGTACAGATATATTTTGCTGATTTGGTACACAATTTATTTTTGTAGAATTAATCTAAGTTAATTGTTATGTCATTTTAGTAATAATTCTACAAATATCCTAGCCACTGTTACAAGGGCTGGAGATACAGCATATAATTATGTTATCATTTGTAGCCAATATTTTATCACAACTACATATATTTATCTTATTTTCCAAGTGCAGATAACACTATATGTCCAGTATATATTACCTTCTTATCTATAAACAATGCCCAGTGAATAATTTTGTATTAAATAAAATTATATGTAAGCTAATTTTTGGAAAAGTAAAACCAGGGTTCTAAAATTCTGCTGGAAATGTTATAGTACTCCTATTTGGCATGAAACTTTGCATGCAAAGTCTATAAACAGCTCCTATTTCTAGCTGTCGTCATTGCTGGCATTAACCTTGTTTCCTAGCATTCATTCAGCAGGAATTTAATCAATTAGTCTCTCAGGTATGAACTTCGGGAAACAGTGTAGCATTAACAGTTCACACGCCCTTTCAGGTTGCAGAAAAGGGAGCTGAGGCTAAATGACACCATGCTCTGTATCTGTGATTCCTATGAAAAAAGTTGGTTTGCCACTTCTAGGAGGGTCTGGAGACTGGCGAGGCAAACAGGATATGTCCTGATGAAATGGAGAAATTCAGGTATTGTTACAGGGAAAGGATAAAAAGAGAGTAAAACATGGAAGGCAATGCTAGAATTGAGAAGGACCTGGCTGTTCAGGGAACCAGTTAGTGGTTGCCTGGGATTGGGGGATAAATATTCCAAGTACAGGGCCAGATGTTAGCATGGAAGGTGATACCAATCCTTCAGACTCTTAGGAACAGGAAGAGTCTCTGACCCCTCCACTAGAAGAAAAATCAGAAGATACAATGTTGGTGATACTACACAGAATTGGGATCTTCATATGGCACATTTGGCTTTCTTTAGTAATCTGCAGAAATGATAGTTATTGTATAGTTTCTTTTTGTTAAAGTTCATTCTACAACTTTATGTAGGTTGCTTGCTTGCTCTGCAGGACAAAGAGGGTCAGTAATTGTTATGAACTGAATTGTGTCCCTTCCCACCAAAAAATGTCATATGTTGATGCCTCAAATCCTAATGTGGCTGTATTTGGAGATAAAACCAAATAACCCCTATTAAGGTTAAATGAGGTAATAAGGGTGGGGACTTCGTTCAATAGAGCTGATACCCTTATAAAAGAAGAAGGGGCATCAGAGATATCTCTCTCTGTCACTTACTCTCTCTCTCTCTCTCTGTGTGTGTGTGTGTGTGTGTGTGTATGTGTGTGTGTGTGTGTGTGTGTGTGTGTGTGTGTGTGTGTGTGTGTATGAACCAAAGACCATAGGAGGACACAGAGGGAAAATAGCCATCCAAAAGCCAGAAAGAGAGGCCTTATCAAAAACCAAACCAACCAACACCTCAATCTGGGAATCCTAGCCTCTGGAACTGTGAGAAAATAAATGTTTGGTGTTTAGGGCTTCCCTCTTGTCTGTGGTGTTTTGTTATGGCAGCCTGAGGACTAATATGGATAATCAGTGTCTACTAGATAAGGGTTAATTCCAAGTAAAGCAAGACACACAGAAAAATAAAACTATACTCCTGTAGTCAGTGTTAATTACACAGGATTTCTCATTGATCTCCCTGCATTCAGTATATCATGTACACTGAATGGATGTCTTTTCTAAACCATGTCTCACTCACAAATCATCAAGGGGTACCACCTATAGAACTGACATAAGACAAATTCCATATCCATTTCGCTACAAGTTCCTCATCAATCCTGCTCCAGCTTGAATTTTTGGGCCCACTACCAAGGTCCCTTGGCAGCCAGACACCCTCAACTCCAGCTATACCACTTATACTTCCTGAATTCACCATGCTCTTGTATGCTTCAGTGACTTTGAGTTTTTACCCCATCTACAGTGTCCTCTCCCACATCAAGTACCTGCTCAAGTACCCAATACACCCCTATTTCTCCTCCCAAGGCTAGCTCAAGTGTCACTTGTTCTCTGTTGATCTTTCTTACCTTAGGTAGAACTAACTGCTCCCTTATTTTTGTTTGTATGTTGATTTCCCTTTTATAATACTTGTCACATTAAATTGCGGTTGCTTTTTAGAGTGTCTGCCTCCCCAAAAAAGAACAAGCTCTTCAAAGCAGAGAACATGTCTTACTCATCTCAGAGAGGAGAACAATAGCAGCTCAGTAAAAGGTACTGAATGAATGTTGAACAAATTTACATTAATGTTCAAGAAGATCAGTATTAAAAAGCAATGAGGCCCCTTAGAAATAGCTAAATGGCCGGGCTCGGTGGCTCAGCCTGTAATCCCGCACCTTTGGGAAGCTGAGGTGAGCGGATTGCCTGAGCCCGCGGGTTCGAGACCCGCCTGGGCAGCGAGACCTCATCTCTACAATAAATCAAAAAATCAGCTGGGCGTGGTAGCGCATGCCTGTTATTCCAGCTACTTGGAAGGCTGAGGCGGAAGGATCGACGGAGCCCAGCAGGTTGAGGCTGCGGTGGCCGGGAGCAGCCACTGCACTCCAGTCTAGGCGACAGAGTGAGACACCAACTCAAAAAAACAAACAAAAAAAAAGAAATAGTTAAATGAACAACTTACCGGCACACCCACGCAAAATTCCATTCTTTAGCTAAACTGCGTAGTTATCATCAAGTATACTGGTAAGAAATCACAATTTATGAAAAGTAAAGTCTACGATTCTGGTAGGTGATGAGGAGAAATAAGACTAAAGAGAAATGACTACAAATATCTCTGAATTTTAAAGAAGCAAATTGATGCAATGGCTTCCTCATTCGTAAAATCAGGGATTTAGGAGAGATGACTTCTAAAGGCCTTCCAAATCTCACATTCTTCGATTGTATGATTTGCCAGATAAGCAAGACAACACTTATGTCTACAGTCCTGGGTTCATAATTTTGCCATTATTATCTGAAGAAGAAATCAGCTTCACGTTATCACCGGAAAGAAGGTTAACTGGAAAGAACTCGGTTGAAAGTATGCTTTAAAAAAGAAAGAAAGAAAGAAAGACCCAGGGCAGCACTTGATTATGCAGCTGCCTGCCTGGGCTGCCTCCATGGACCCAACAAGCCGTCAGATTTAATGACTGGGGTTAGCTGGGGGCATTTCCCGCATGTTTAAATATCAGCAAGCCTGACAGGCCACTGCTTCTTGAGGCATTGGGACCAATGCAAAATTGTCATCAGATTTCAAACACAAAACCGAAGCACTGGTTTAAAAAAAAAAAAAGCTGAGTAGTGTGCCTTTCAGACAGTAGAGGAGTCTTATTGAGATAGTTGACCCAATTTAAAGAAATCTACTTTGAAACCTCAACTACACTGTCAAATTAAATTGCTAATTGCCTAAGTACTTCACATTAATGGTATAGACCCACTTCAAGTACATTTTCATGCCAGAGCTATCATCATCTAAGTTGTGTCTAGACAAGTTATTAAGAAGAGAATCATAGAAGTGTAGGGTGAGAGGAACCTAAGAGGTCATATTCGTTTTACAGATGAGAAAACTGAAATCTAAAGAGGCTTAGCTGCTTCACCATGGTTTAGTGTTCTTTTGAGTATGTGAATACATTATGGTGCGTAGGTGTACATTTCTGTAGATATATTCAGGACATTGCCGGCTTTGGAGTTAGATTTATTAATGTAAAAAATCACATAAACACTCCCTCACACCCCCACACACTTAAACTTGTCAGCAACTCCTGGTTGTTCATAGAATAAAGCACATGCTCCTTAATTTGGCAACACAAGACCATGTGTGACATAGCCTCTTCTACCTCTGTAACAGCACTCACTTCTGCTCCTCCCTGTCATGAACTTGAGTTCAAAAGGACTCAAAAATCCTTGTTTGTTTCCTGTAAATGTGATGTCATCACACTTCGGTGCTGTTCTTCATGCTGTCACTGCTGTCTGGAATGTCTGCTTTACTCAACTTTTACTCTTTTTTGTATACCCAGCCCTCTTTGATCACTTACTTCAATAAACCTTCCCACAGAGTCCCTTTCAGAACCAATCTCTCTGTTTGGTCTTTACTCTTAGCACTTTTATTAGAGTCCTGGTGACATCCTGCCTTGCAATTAGAGATCCTCTTCACACATGTCTCTCCATTTGATTGTAAGTTTGGGAAATCCCAAGACCCCTAGCATGGAGCTTGTCATACAGTAAGTGCTCAGTGAGGTCTATGTGTTTGTTTGTGTATTAATTAAGGATTGAGAAGAGGTCACAAAGGATCTTGCTGTCCAGGGACTCTAGACAAAATGCAAAGCAGCAAACACAGGTCTATATTGCCTTTCTGTTCTGTGGTTCTGCTTATTTCCCCACTCTGAGGTCAAGTACCTCATGCTGGTAGATCGGACTCCTACTGATATGCTTTATGCACTCCGGAAATTACCTATTTCCTGCTTCTACCTCAAATCCAATTCCAAACACCAGTTCTCTCAGTGTAGCTGATCTCAGTTGGGCATTGAGAAAGAAAGCAATTAGTTTCAAGTAATTCCTTCAGGGATGTGGGGGTGGGAAAAGCCTTAGCTTATATCTACTGAAAGCTCACAGGAAATATTTCATAGGAAGTAATGAATGAGATTCAGAACTGTACTCACCACACATTAACCATTGACTCATTTCACTTCTCTTGCCAAATGAATGAATGGTCTTGAATATATTAAACTCAGACATAAGAGTCTGTTCTTTCTATAAAATCAGCTTTATTCACGTAGGACCATATACAGACTGGGACATGGTAAACCCAAGCAATAGTTAAACTACTTGGTCACTTCTAGTTAGTCCCGGTAATCTATGCAAAATAGCTATAGGCAGCTCTGTGGAATTATCTTGGAGTCAGAAGACTTGTGTGTAAGCCTTGGCTTCACCAAAGAATGTCAGGTTGGGTTCTTCAGCAAGCAGATACCAAGACAGAGTTAGAAGTGTACAAGATTTGTTGGCAGTAACAACTGTAATAGATAAACAAGAAGATAAAGTAATAGTAGGCAGGAAAAGCTTCAGAAAATAACGCAGGTCTGACAAGTGCAAAAGCAAGAGGGATGGTGGGAAGAAGGATTGATTGGAAAGAGCCTCAGACTGTGATGTCAATTTTAAAATGTGTCATTCAGCCTAAGAAGGGACTCCAAAGCACTGGGTAGAAATAACTGGATTCTAGTTCCCTGTGTGCCCAGTCATTGGCTAGAGTTGCCTGAGGAGCGCACGTCCTGGGCAAGAATGCTGCAATGGAGAAGGAAGCATCACAGCTTAGAGCTTATCAATTGGCTATACTTTTTCTAGAAGGTTCTCTCTTGAAGAAAAATCTGAGCCACATACTTTCATGACTATTGTGTGAAGTCATTTTAATCTTGGCACATTTCTACTTCCTTTTCTGTAATGTGGGGAAAACAAGATGTTCTAAATATATTGATCAAGTAAACCGACTTAGCTTATTAACTGGTTGGTTCTTCTCTGACAAGGTACAGGTTTGAGTATCGAGCAGATTTCTTTGGAAAATACAAATAAGATAATACTTTGCCAAATAAAAAAAAGAATAGTTTTGATTTGGAGTGTGTGTGTGTGTGTGTGTGTGTGTGTGTAATCAAATGATAGCTCACTATATTTTTACAACTGTATAATTTTAAATCAATTCAATATACATTATATTTTATTGCTGACATATAATTGATTGTATCAATAAAAGAAAAATAAGACTCAGAAAGGTTATTTAACTGGCCCAATTTTGTAGAGCTAGGAAGTGGCAGGACTATGGTTCAAATTCAGATGTTTTGATTCCTAGTTCAGTGTTTTTTCTATGACTTCACCATGTCTCATAAGAAAAATAGAGCTAGTGGCAGAATGAAGTAAAAATCCATATGACAATTGACCTGGGATTTGTAGGAAGCTTTTCAAACCTTTACAGAGATACAGGTCAATAACAGTATAGGCTGAACCTTCATTCTTTTCTTTTTTTGAGGTCTTATTACATAGCACTTGGTTCACTGAAAAGGTAGATGTCAACAGATGTGTCATCTTTTCAATCTTTACTAAGGACTCCAAAGGATTCCTGGGCCTTGCAAGCAAGGAGTCAGCAATAGAACTTTTGGTAACAGCTTTATTGAGACATAATTCACATACCATACAATTCTTGCACTTAAAGTGTACAGTTCAATAATTTATAGTATATTCACATAGTTGTACAACCATTTCCACAATCAATTTGGGAAGATTTCCATCTTCCATCACCTACAAAAGAAACCCAATATCCGTCAACAGTCACTCCCCATCTCCACGCCCCCCCCCCCCCGTCATTTGTGATGGGCTTTGTTCACTTAGTGTAATGTTTTCAAGGTTCATACATGGTGAAGCAAGTACTTCATGTTGTAGCAGCATTTCATCCTCGTTTGTGGCCAATGATATTTCATTATATTGGTATGCCATATTTTGTTTATTTCATTTATCAGTTGCTAGACATTTGGGTTGCTTCCAGTTTTTAACTGTTATGAATAATGAGGCTACAAGCATTCATGTCCATGTTTCTGTACAAGCACATGTTTAATCTTTCTTGGGTATATAGGTAGAAGAGCATTTCTTGGACACATAATTACATTTTTAACTTTTTCAGGAGCAGTAACAGACTTAAAAACTATTAGGCATTTGGAGATGGCAGTTTCAGAAAGAGTACCTTCTTCTCTGCACTAGGACAAGGGACATATTCACATCATGAGACTGATAGAAGTTATTGAGATCTCTTACATCTGGTCTGGTGGCTTTAGTTTTCCCCAACTCTAGAGATACAATAATCTGCCCATTCTAAAGGATTCATCCCATAACAAGGTATATGAGCTCTGTCCCGAAACATACTCTGCAGAAAGAAAGGGAAGATTGTTCACATGTCTGGCAGGACAGTCACGTGATACAATTTCCAGAGGGTAAATTAATGGCATGTGAGTATTTAGTATTTAGAATTCTCCAGAAAAGGGAAGAAAAAGACCCCCTTCATTTCTATAGGCAGACCACATAGAGAACACCACAAACTCTAGTCAGGTAAAGTCAATTCAGTGTTTCTTGTTCAACGAAAGTTCAAATTAAAAGTGCAACATTGCCTACTTGATGGACCATGTGAAAATAAATGTTTAATATGTTTGGTGTACTTGACCAGCAGAGAAGATATGGTAAAACACATTGAAATTACCTTTATATTTGGCCTAACATGCTTCCCTGTTCATCTACAGTTAGTTAAAAAGTATAATTGGTAATAGTTAATGAAATAGTAACATATACACTCATCTTGAGGGATATGTTAGTGGGTATATAATGTGCTATAGTTACATATACTTGCTATAAGCAGAGATAAAATTTACAATAAAAAATAATTCAAGTGACATATATTCAGTATTTCTTTTTTTTAATTAATCAATATTTTTTATTTTGGTTTTGTGGGATACAGTTAAGGGTTAGGTATACAATTACGTTTCATTCAGGCACCCTGTTGATAAGAGGTGTTTTCCCATCCTCAGACAGATATTTGCTCCTGTTAATCCCATCCCCCCCCCATAGTTTTCCAGTACCGTCAGTCATTTTCTTATAGTATTACAGTAGATGTTCAACGTCCATTATATGAGTGAGAACATGTGATACTCGGATCTTTGTTTCTGTGAGAGGTCACTCAGTATTATAAACTCTAGTTCCATCCAAGTTGCTGCAAAATTCATGGTTTTGTTCTTTTTTATGGCTGCATAGTATTCCATCGTGTATATGTACCACATTTTTTTAATCCAGTCCTCTTTTGATGGGCAGCATGGTTGTTTCCAGGTTCTTGCTATTGTGAACAATGCTGCGATAAACATATGTGTGCAGGTATCCTTTTTATAGAGTGATTTGAGTTCTTCAGAGTATATTCCCAGTAGGGGGATTGCAGGATCATATTGGAGGTCGATTTTTAGAGCTTTTAGGAATCGCCACACTGCTTTCCACAGAGGTTGCACTAGTTTATACTCCCACCAACAGTGTAGAAGTGTTCCCTTTTCACCACACCTTCTCCAGCAGCTGTTATTTTTTGAGTTGTTGATGATTGCCATTCTGACTGGAGTTAGGTGGTATCTCAGTGTGGTTTTGATTTGCTTCTCCCTGATGATTAGTGAGGTTGAGCATTTCTTCATGTGTTTGTTGGCTGCTCTGATGTCTCCTTTTGTGAAGTGTCTGTTCATATCTTTTGCCCATGTTATAATGGGGTTGTTTGTTTTCTTCTTTTCAGTACGTTTCAGTTTCCTTGTAGATCCAGGATGTTAAGCCTTTGTCAGACCTAGAGTTGGCAAATACTTTTTCCCAGTCTGTGGGCTGTCTCCCTGCTCTCTTGATGGTTTCTTTGGCTTTGCAGAAGCTTGTCAGTTTAATAAGGTCCCATTTGTCTATCTTCTCTCTTATGACCTGTGGGTTTTGGATTTTGTTCAGGAATTGGATGCCAGTTCCGATTTCCATGAGGGTATGTCCTTCCTTTTCTAAGGTTGCTATGGTTTGAGGTTTTACATTTAGGTCTCTGATCCATTTGGAGTTAACCTTTGTGCATGAGGATAGATAGGGGTCCTGTTTCAATCTTCTGCATGTGGTCAGCCAGTTTTCCCAGCACCATTTACGGAATAGGTTCTCCTTTCCCCCATGGTAGGCGGTGGGGGCTTTGTTGAAGAGGAGTTGGTTGAGAAATTGAGGTTTTGTTTCTGGAATCTCAATTCTATTCCATTGATCTATATGCCTGTTCCTGTACCAATACCAAGCTGTTCTGATGATTGTAGCTTTATAGTAAAGTTTGAAGTCTGGTATTGTGATACCACCTGCTTTTTTTTTTTGCTGAGGATTGTTCTGACTATTCTTGGACGTTTGTGTTTCCATATGACTTCCTGTGTTGTTTTTTCTAGGTCTGAGAAGAATATTGTTGGTAATTTAATGGGTATTGCATTGAATTTGTAGATTGCCTTAGGTAAGATGGACATCTTCACAATGTTGATTCTTCCAATCCATGAGCATGGGGTATTTTTCCACTTGTTCTTGTCATCTTTGAGTTCTTTGAGCAGTGTTTTGTAATTTTCATCGTAAAGGTCTTTCACGTCTCTGGTTAGGAAGATGCCAAGGTATTTCATTTTTTTTGTGTGGCTATTGTGAATGGAATTGTGTTTTTTATTTGGGTTTCTGTTTGTTTATTATTGGTGTAGAGAAATGCGATTGTCTTTTGTACATTTATTTTGTATCCTGAGACTTTGCCAAAGGCCTTTATCAATGTAAGGAGGCTTTTGACAGATTCTCTTGGGTTTTCAAGGTACACAATCATATCATCTGCAAAGAGAGATGACTTGACTTCCTCTTTTCCTATTTGAATACATCTGATTGCCTTCTCTTCTCTGATTGCTCTAGCCAGGACTTCCAATACTATGTTCAACAGGAGGGGTGAGAGTCAGCATCCTTGTCTAGTTCCAGTTTTCAGGGGAATTGGTTCCAATTTTTGTCCATTTGGGAGTATGCTGGCTGTGGGTTTCTCGTAGATGGCTTTTACTATTTTGGGGTATGTTCCCCATATGCCTAGTTGTTCAACGGCTTTTATTAAGAAGGGGTGCTGGATTTTATCTAAAGCTTTTTCTGCATCTAATGATATGATCATGTGGTATTTGATTTGACATCTGTTGATGTATTTAATTACATTTATGGTTTTACGAATGTTGAACCAGCCTTGCATCCCAGGAATGAAGCCTACTTGGTCATGAAGCCTACTTGGTGGATGATTTTTGAGATGTATTGCTGAATTCGGTTTGCTAGGATCTTGTTGAGAATTTTAGCATCTATGTTCATCAAAGATATTGGCCTGTAGTTCTCTTTCTTTGTTGGATCTTTACCTGGCTTGGGTGTCAATGTGATGTTGACTTCGTAAAATGATTTGGGGAGAGTTCCATCTTTTTCAATCACCTGGAATACCTTCAGTAGGATTGGTATCAGTTCCTCCTTGAAAGTCTTGTAGAATTCTGCTGGAAAGCCATCTGGACCAGGGCTTTTTTTGTAGGAAGTTTTCTTATTATGTAGTCGATTTCCTTGATTGTTATTGGTCTATTTAGGGTCTCAATTTCTTCTTGTTCCAACCTAGGTAGGTTGTGTGATGTCAGAAAGTCCTCCATTTCCTTAAGGTTTTCAAGTTTGTTTCCATACAAGTGTACGTAGTAGTCTCTAATGATCTTTTGTATTTCTTCAGGGTCAGATGTGACTTCATCTTTTGTGTTTCTGATTGTGCTTATTTGGTTTTTTTCTCATTTTTTTCTTGGTCAGTCTAGCTAGGGGACCATCGATCTTGTTTATCCTTTCGAAGAACCAGCTTTTTGTTTCATTGATTTTTTTGTATTATCTTTTTGTCGTCTATGTCCTGGATTTGGGCTTTTATTTTGGTGATCTGGGTTCTTCTGCTGAAATTAGGGTTTTTGTGGTCTTGCTTTTCCAGCTTCTTTAGGTGGCTTGTTAGGTTGTGAATTTCTCTTCCTTCCATTTTCTTCATGTGTGTTTGTAGGGATATAAATTCCCCTCTTACTACAGCTTTCAGGGCATCCCAGAGATTTTGGTAAGATGTTTCTTCATTTTCATTTGTTTCCAGGTATCTTTTGATCCCTGTTGTGATTTCATCATTGACCCAGGAGTTGTTTAGCATCATGCTGTTTAGTGTCCATGTCTTTGTGGGTTTTGGGGGGACTATGTTGGTGTCAATGTTTATTTTTATTCCACTGTGGTGCGAGAAAGTGCATGGTAGAATTTTGGTCCTTTAAAATTTGCTTATACTTGATTTATGGCCGAGTATGTGGTCGATCTTAGAATATGTTCCATGTGGTGATGAGTAGAATGTGTATTCTGTGGTCTTTGGATGGAATGTTCTGTAGGTATCAATTAAGTCCATTTGGTCCAAAGTCACATTGAGGTTCCAGATCTCCTTGCTGATTTTTTGTCCTGATGATCTGTCTAGGGTTGTGAGTGGGGTATTAAAGTCCCCAGTTATGATAGTGTTAGAGTCAATATCTTTCTTTAGTTTTCCAAGAAGTTGCTTTATGAAAGTTGGCGCACCTATGTTGGGTGCATATATGTTTAGGGTAGATATTTCTTGTTGATGGATTGAGCCTTTTATCATTATGTAGTGGCCTTCTGTATCTTTTTTGATTTTTAATAGCGTGAAGGGTATTTTGACTGAAATTAAAATCGTTACTCCTCCTTTCTTTTGTATTCCATTCACCTGAAAGTTTGTTTCCCATCCTCTTACTTTTGAGTCTGTGGTTGTCCTTTCTAGTGAAATGAGTCTCTTGAAGGCAATAGATTGTTGCCTGATGATATTATCATTTTGCCATTCTATGTCTTTTCAGTGGTGCATTTAGTCTGTTCACATTTAGGCTAATAATTTTTTTTTTTTTTTTTTTTTGGAGTTGGAGTCTCATTCTGTCACCCAGACTGGAGTGCAGTGGCCGCTTCCGGCCACCGCAGCCTCACCTGCTGGGCTCTGGCGATCCTTCTGCCTCAGCCTTCCGAGTAGCTGGAATTACAGGCATGCGCTACCATGCCCGGCTGATTTTTTGATTTACTGTAGAGATGAGGTCTCGCTGCCCAGGTGGGTCTCGAACCCGCGAGCTCAGGCAATCCACTCACCTCAGCCTCCCAAAGGTGTGGGATTACAGGCTGAGCCACCGAGCCCGGCTTAGGCTAATAATTGAAATGCAAGATTTGATCCCTGTCATAAGGTTCTTACAGAGTTGTTCCTGTTTGTTTGTTGTCTTTCTTTGGGTGTTGGAGTTGGTTCATATGTGTTTTCAGTCTTTTGCCTGTACTCTTGTGAAGAATGCTATTGTTCTTTTTGCTTTTTCTTCTGTGTTCAGTACTTTCTTAAGTGTTTCTTGTAGAGGTGGTCTGGTGGCAGCGTAGGTTCTTAGGGATTGGATGTCTGGAAAAGATTTCAATTCTCCCTCACTAATGAAGCTTAGTTTGGCTGGGTAGGTTATTCTTGGTTGAAATTGTTTATCTTTTAGAATTTTGAAGATAGGGCTCCAGGCTCTCCTGGCCTGAAGGGTTTCTGTGGATAAATCTGCTGCTATTCTAATTGGTTTTCTCTGGGGGGTAGTCTGGCCTTTTTCTCTTGCTGCCTTTAGGGTTTTTCCTTTTATAACTACTTTGTTTAAGCGAATTATTATGTGTCTGGGAGTTGGTCTTCTCATTTGTTGTGTTGCAGGGGTTCTCTGAATCTCTTGTGTTTGAATTTTTTCATCCTTAATGAGATGAGGGAAGTTTTCTTGAATGATTTGATGAAATGTTTGTTCCAGTGTGGCTTCTGTTTCTCTCTCTGCCTCAGGAAGCCCAATTACTCTTAGGTTTGGTCTCTTGAAGTGATCATTCATCTCTTGCAGGTTTTGTTCTGACCTTTTCACTTCTTTTCTATGCTTTTGACAGTTTGGGTTAATTCTGTGTATTGGTCTTCGGGGTCTGAGATTCTTTCTTCTGCTTGGCTGATTCTGCCTTCCATGTTTATTAGTCTGTTGTTCATTTCCATCACAGTATTCTTTACTGCTGTAATTTCTGACATCAGTTCCTTCCTATTTTCCTCTTGTCTCTCCTCAATTTTTTAAATTCTCTCCAATAATGTCTTGATGTCTGGGTTTGTTGCATGTAACCAGTCAACTGGGGGCTCTTCATTGTTTGCATTCCAGAATCTGTTTTCTCAGTGTCTGATTTCCCAGGGGTCTGTGTGAGACCTATATTCTTCTTTTGGTTTTTCTTCATTTGTGCGGTTTTTCCCCCTCCCTACTTTTTCCTTCCCTCCACGTCTCCGTCTTCTTTAATTCTGTTATTCAGGGGTAAAGGGGTTGGTTTTACTTCTGTTTGTTCAATCTCCTATTCTTTATGTATGCCCTCTCACTTTGTTCAATTTTGGAGTTGCACTGTAGGTTGGAGGTGGTCCTTTTTGCAGTTTTGAGATTTACTTAAGGGGGGAGCTGTGATTCAAAATCTATCTGCAGGTCCTGGTATTTGCTGACAGGTGTGTGGATAATGTGGAACACACTTCCCACTGCCCTGGAATCTGTCCGTGCAGTGGGGCTGTAGGTTTACTCCCTGAAATAAAATGTGGTTAGCAGAGGGGAGAGAATGGAGCAGATAGTGGGTTGAAGAGGGGAGTGGAGAGGTAGAGGAGTAAGGGGGGAAACAAACGAGTGTGCCAATAAATAGAGAGAGAGACCTATACTGAAACAGATAAAAGCAATAGACCACACCTACAGATGAACCAACTCTCATACAAAAAATAAAAAAATAAAAATAAAACATATAGTGATGCTAACATACAAGCTAACCAACTACCTTATTAGTGTGCTGTTCCTCTATACAAAGATATGGTTTACAGAGAGAAGAAAAGAGTAGAAAAGGAAAAGGAAAAAAGAAAAAAGGGAACAATACAGTAGGAATAGAATTAAGTTATTAAACTAATAGAATCAATGAAGCACACTCTGAGACATTTTGTTTAAGTCCAATGTCCTTTTAGGTCTAATTTCTAGTTTTCTTTTCAAGCTGGTAAATGAGTTTGCAGTTAGGGTCAGTTGCCCCTGGTCTGCTGTGACCGACAGTTCAGATTACCCTCCATTAAGCACTCTGGTCTATGTCTTTATCAAGTTTGTTTCTCCCGTTTTGGTGTTGTTACCTTGAATCACCATTAAGTGGTGCTGTCTCAGCTGCTCGCCCCAGAGGGGGTGGGGCCGGACAGGAACAAGATGGCTGCCTACCTCAGGGCAGTCAACAGGAGACTTACAGCGGGCGGGCAGTTCGTCTCGGTCGCAGGAGAGGTGGCAGCGATCCCAGCAGATCTTCCCTGAAGGGGTTTGAAGTGTATCGCCTCCGGCCCACGTGGTTCTGTCACAGAGGCTGCGGCAGCTTCGGTGGCGGTGGTGGCAGGGGGAGTGGCTGCGGCGGCGGCACCGTTTGCGCCGCAGTGACTGTCCAGTCCATTGCGATTTCCCAGCGGTGGCAATGGCCGAGCTCTGTATGAAGAGCAGGCTGTGATGTTGGGGTCTGAAGCCCCCCAGGGCAAGAGTCAGAGACCCACTGCAGATCTCCTTTGCAGAGGGCTTCACAGATGGTGTTGCCCTATCGCCATCTTGCCACTTCCTCTATTCAGTATTTCTTATGCACCAGGTACCATGCTAGATGTTTGGATATTTTCTCTCATTTAGTCTACCCAGTGATTCTGTGTGGTAAGGATAACTATCACCATATTATATATAAATTCCTAAGGTTCAGAGATGTTAGGAACTTGTCCCAGGTCACAGAAGTATAGGAGACAGAGTTAAATTTTAAACTAGTCTTTTGATTCCCAAATCTAGTGAAAATTAAAGAAAGGAGTATTAAAGATGAATATTAATTAGAATGAAATTTCCATTCCTTAACTCCCTATTAGTGAAATGCACTATTTTGTGTGGGAGTGAGTTCTTCATTAATAGATATATTAATGAAAGTATTCAAGAATACATCAGACAAGCACTTATGGGTGATATCCTAGAAAAAACTCAAATGTGCACTGGAACTTGGGTAAACTATTATATTCCTTCACTGTGCTCTAATATTATACAAATGAATATGTATAAGCTTTAATGATTCATTGGTAAAAATTATTGGACAAGATATTTCATCACTATTCAAGAGTTGATGAAAAGTCCCCTTTCCTATCAATAGCTAAAGCCTAAAGGACACAAAAATAAAAGTTTAAATTACAATTTAATATGCTAATTTATTCAATACATATTGAGTTACTACTGCGTGCCAGACACTATTTTAGATGTTAGAGATGCATCTGAGAACAAGACAGACAAGGTTTCTCTCTTTATTTGGCTAACTATCTAGTGGTAGGAGAAGAGCGATAAACAAGAAAGTAAGTAAATGTGTGTGTGTGTATGTGTGTGTGTGTGTGTGTGTACACACATACATTATGTATCTATATAGTATGTTAGATGGTAATAAATCGTATGCAGGAAAATACAGCAAGATCAGAGGGTAATGAATGACTGAATGGAAACTACTTTGAATTTGTTGAAGAGATATTTGAGCTGAAGTGAGGATGACAAAGAAGTGAGCCATGTGTTATTATAAGGGATGACTGTCCCAAGCAGAGGAGCCAGCAAGTGCAAAAACCTATAGACAGAAAGGAGTCTAGGCTTCTGGGAGAAGATGGAAGAGGCCAATGAGGCTGGAGAAGAGTGAGAAAGGAAGAAATTAGTAGGAAACAAAGAAAGTGAGAGGAAGTCCTGCATTGGATCATGTAGGATCCTCTAGAAATATTGGTTTGAAAGTAGGCAAAATACATGAATAGATACTTCTCAAAAGAAGATACACGGGCAGCCAACAGACACATGAAAAAGTGCTCAGCCTCACTCATCATCAGAGAAATGCAAATCAAAACCACATTGAGATACCACCTAACCCCAGTAAGAATGGCCATCATTAATAAAACAAACAACAACAGATGTTCTCGAGGATGTGGAGAAAAAGGAATGCTTCTACAGTGCTGGTGGGAATGCAAACTAGTACAACCTGTTTGGAAGACAGTGTGGCAATTTCTGAAAGAAGTATAAATTGACCTTCCACATGACCCAGCAATTCCCCTATTGAGAATATACCCAGTGGAACTCAAATCATTTTACAAAAAAGATATCTGCACACGTATGTTTGTTGCAGCTCTATTCACAATAGCAAAAACATCTAACCAACTGTGTTACCCATTAAAGCTGGACTGGATTTTAAAAATGTGGTACATATACACAATGGAATATTATGCAGCCATAAAGTAGGACAAATATATGAACTTTGCAGCAACTTGGATGGATTTGGAGTCGATCATACTCAGTGATTTATCACTGAAACAAAGAACAGAGTTCCAGATGTCCTCACTCATAAACAGACCTTGAACAATTATAATGCTATAAGAAAGCGATTGGCAGTAGTGGGAAACTGTCAGGGGGAGGGGGTGGGATGGGCAGTTGAGGGTAACTGCTAGGGGAGGGAGGGACATATCTCATCAACAAGGGTACCTGCATGATCAATGTTTATATACCTAACTCTGAAATGTACCCCACATCTTTATAATAAAAATTTTAAAAAAGAAATATTGGTTTGATGACCTTACACTAGGTATGCTTGTATAACCCCTGAGGAAAAAAAAATAGAAACATTGGTTTGGTGTATGAGAGTTACATAAAGGAGGTAGTTGAGGATGTGAACTCAAGATTGGTTGAAAGGTTTGGAAAATGATTTTTGCAGCACCCATGAGAACTGGATAGCAGAGAGATATAAACAACTTTGGCCATTAGTTTGACCCTGTGATTAATGGATGCCAAATAGACAAATACAGAATCTAAGAAAATACAGAACAAAGTCAGATGGGTTGGTGAGGAAGTACAGAAGGCAAAAGTATTTTAATATTTGCTTATGTATTTGCTATATGTTTCAGTGTGGCCTAGTTTGTTTTCAGACTAGTTAAATAGCCAAGACTTTCTTATACTTTTTGCAAGCTATGTTAAAACATATACATGAAAATAATCACTGAATTGACATTTCTTGTGAAATGTTCAATATAATGCTGTCTTTTCACAATACTAAGATGAGGAAAAAGGCACACTTGAATAGAAGACAGAAATCAAATAACCTTGAGATAAAGTATTACTATCTGTTGACATTTTATAACACTTAATTTACCTTTAGAAATGTCAAATGGTCTTTTCTCCTTTATTTAGCATGTCCCCTCTGCTTGCTTTCAAAATGACTCCTCTCTCTTGGCCTCCTAGAATTTCCCAATACCATGTAAAAGCTTAACCAAAATGAAAGAATGTGAGAGAGAGGTTGCAAGTCATTGCATTGTGGAAATGCATACTATTTCTCAACGTAACTGAAATTAAGCATTCTGAAACATTTAGTTTTCATAATCATCACAACCATAACTACCAGATTTCCTCCATGGTAGATTAATTTGCATCTCTCCAGTTCATGGAGCCCTTTAACAATTTAACCCATAGACACATAAAATGTTAAAATTGAAAGAACCTTTAGAGATCACACACTCCAGTGTTTCCTGTAAATACTCAGAGTTCTGAGGGCTTACATGGTAATGGCAGTCATTGCATCTGTTTCAACTTCTACTTGTAAGAAATAGTTGACTATAAAATAATTTTAATATTTTGTTTCCATTTAAAATATATATCAAGTGATCACATAGTGGTCATCAGATGATGAACTATCTCACGATACCAGCTGACTTTAGAGTTTTTATTGGCAGAAACTGTTTTTATCCTTATCATGTATCTTAGTTCATTCTGGCTGCTGTAACAAAAAAAATCAGAGGTTGAATAGCTTATTAACAATAGGAATTTATCTATCTGGGTTCTGGATGCTGGGAAGTCTAAGATCAAGGTGCTGAAAGATTTGGTTTGTGGTAAAGGCCCACTTCCTTGTTTTCACACGGTGGAAGGAGGAAAGAAGTTCCCTTGGGCTCTTGTATAAGGGAACTAATTATGCCAATTATACCAATTGCCCTTCCACCAAATACTGTCATATTGGGGATTAGGTTTCAACGTGTGAATTTTGGGGGACATAAACATTCAGACCATAGCATCATGCATGTTTAATATTCACATTTAACAAACCAAATTAAAAGCAGAAAGCATAGGAAACACTGATGCTGATATGCAACATGTGACTGAAGAGTATAGAAATTATAAATAATAATTTTTCTAATTTGCCTTCAGTAGTTTATCATTCACCAACATTTTCATGTAGTACATGGTCCTATCTCTAGGACTCTAAAAAGCCAGCCTTAAAAAGAGACAAAGCAATGAATATATAATTTGTGTATTCATTTATTAGGTTTAAAATCTATTCCTACTCAGAAACCATTATTTGTGAAGAAATGCTTTCAAACAGCTGCCTGAAACTCTCTTTCGTGTCAACATTAGCAACTGATCCACATTATAAAAATAAACAAATTGACTGTTAAGTACAAAGTGCAAACTTTTCAAACATATATTTATCAATCATGAATCTAGACATTTTAAAATAATTTAAGTCATTGATCTAGCAAATAATTAAGCTGAGAGAAAGCTGGGGAAGCCCATGCTATTGCAGAAGAGTTGATTTTCCATGTGAATGAGCTATTATCAGCATTTTGGTGACAATTTAGTAACACAATTGGATATGGAACCCTTTTCTGCAACACATTATTTCAAAGTATACATGGTATGAATGCAGTTGTTGAGTCCATTTTTATCAGAAGAGCGAAATAAAACTATCAGGTTTTGCAATCAGAGGAAGATACAACATTTATCTATTTATCTTTAAGTGGGCATATTTATGCAGACCTTATTTCAAGCTTCTCTATTCTGTTTCAATGATCTGTGGAGGACAGGATGTTTCGAAATTAGCCATTGTAACATACATTCAGTCCCCAGGCCAAAACATGTGTTTTGTAAGTCAATGCAGAAGGGAGGAAAGGGTGGGAATAATAGTTTAGCATACCCATGTCACTTTATATCAAGGGAAAAGGAGGCTAAGAGAGGAAAAGTGATTTGTACAAAGTCACATACTAAGTTAGAGTAGAGAAGAATAAGAACTCAGGTTCTCTGCCCCAGGTCCATGTTAGTCCCACTGCACTCTCTTGTATTCTAGAGTGTTTTTAAGGGCTCTCATTCTGAGCACTAATTTTAAACAAAGTTCTTAATGAAAATCAATATGTAAATATGCTAATGTCACTAATGGAATCAATTAATTCAGATACTGATAGCCCCTATTATTCCTGGTATCAGGACATGGGATAAAAAGAAAGATGAGGGTTGGGGGTTGGCAGACAAGAAGTACACTGATAAAAGCAAGTAGTTACAAAGGCTGCTATGATTACCCACACGTAAAGCAATAAGAGCCCAATGAAATGACAACATGAGTGGAAAGGAGAGAAAATTTGGAAGGGAACATTGAAAATTTGATAGAATTTGACCACGTGCATGTTGTCAAAGGGATTTCTAATTTTCTTATTTAAATACCTTAGGAGAACATAACATTATGTTTGTGGGTGAGGACAAGGTGGGATGTGGGAGGGAGAATACAAAGGGAGTGAGTGAGTTGAGGATCAAACCTTAAGAGAATGTTCAGATGTTTTTGTTGATACTCGACCCCATCATTCTTTCTCAGAGGCTGCAGGCCTGGAAACTATGTTTCCCAGACTGCCTTGCCATCAGAGTTCTATGAGCTTTGGAAGGCAAAATACAAGGAGATACAGGCATAGGTGGCAGGCATGAGGTTTGCAGCGGCTTCTGAGCAAGCTTCCTCTATGGGCTGCTAAGAATCCTGTTAACAACTTTGTACTATTTTTATACTTCCTGATTTCCTCATCCTTCCTGACTTTTGCTTCATTCCAAAGGTCATATGAGCATAAAATTCCCAGGATTATATCCCCCTGCTAAAATAGGTAAAGTGGTTTCTGTATTTCTGACCAAACCCTGATTGGTATAGACTTTTCCTAACCATAATGTGTTTTGGGTACCAGAAATATCCACATCACATGGGAACTTGTTGGAAACACAGAATCTCAAGCCCTATCCCAGACCTACTGGATTAAAATCTGCTTTTTAATAAGATCTCCAGGTTATTGCTATGTGGATTCAAGTTTGAGAGGCCTTACTATAGAAAATTAGAAGGGTAGGAGGTCATCTTTTGAAGAGTCTAAGTGGGTCGATGAGGGAAAAGAAGACAAGATATAGGAAGAAAGCCATAAGTGAGAGGTAAGAAAATGGAGGCGCCAGGCTCAGTGGTTCAGCCTGTAATCCCACACCTTTGGGAGGCCGAGGTGGGTGGATTGCCTGAGCCCGCGGGTTCGAGACCCGCCTGGGCAGCGAGACCTCATCTCTACAATAAATCAAAAAATCAGCCGGGCGTGGTAGCCCGCACCTGTAGTTCCGGCTACTCGGAAGGCTGAGGCAGAAGGATCGCCGGAGCCCAGCAGGTTGAGGCTGAGGTGGCCAGGAGTGGCCACTGCACTCCAGTCTGGGTGACAGAGTGAGACTCCAACTCAAAAAACAAAACAACAACAACAACAACAAAAAGAAAATGGAAGCAATAAGTAGGCATCACTGCTTTGAATAATTTACCTATAAAGTAAAATGGATCAATCCTAGAAATAGTCTCCCTCTATCACCTGTGATTCTAAAAGCAAATCATGTCATAGTGGCTATTAGGTTATTACACTAGTATTTTGTTTTGTTTTATTTTTTGTTAAAGAGACAGGGTCTTACTCTGTCACCCAGCTAGAGTGCAGTGGTGCCATTATAGTTCACTATAACCTTGAACTCCTCCTGGGTTCCAGCTAGCCTCCTGTCTTGACCTCGTAAAAGTGCTAGGATTACAGGCCTGAGCTACCATGCCTAACCTTGCTATTTCCTGAAGTATCTGTGTCTTCCATTGAACAGTGGCTATTGTGTTCTTGAAATGTGGTTAGTTCAAATTGTGCTGTAGGTGTGAAATCCTACAGCACAATTTTGGAAACATAAAAGGAAAAAGAATCCAACATATAACATCATTTGTTTATATATATATATATATATTTTTTTTTTTTAAAGCAGGATTTATTGAGAGGACAGAAAATTCCCACAGTGGGAGGGGACCTGAAGGTGTTGTCCTTTTATTTTATATTTATGAACATGTTAAATGATAACATGCTGGATATATTGGGCAAAAGAAAATATATTTTGATAGTCAATTCCACCTATTATCTTTTCTAATGGGGCTGTTAGAAAATGTAAAATTCATATATTGCTAATATTATATTTCTATTGGACAGTACTGCCATAGAGATGTGGCATAGGGTCTTAATATTAATTGAATCCCCAGCACAAACAACATATGCACTATTACTCAACAATGAATTGTTAAATGGAGGTAAAACTTCCTAAGCAACCCAATCAAAGCTGATTTCCCTTTTATTCCTGAATGCTCAAAGCACTCAATATTTGTAGATTTTTGAACCTGACTATATACAATTTAGAATGTATTTGGCATAGCTTTGTATTGTTAGTTATGTCATGTCTATAAGTGTGATCATCACTTTTGCACATCCTTTTAGATCTAGGATGATACTAGATACACAGTAGGTACTGATTAAGTTTCTGTTAAATTAAACTCTGTGTTTTTAACCCTCTGCTGTGGTAAACTTGGCTACTACAATAATAAAAGCTCAGTTTATACATGGCATGTAGGACTGACCTACCTAAAGACAATCTGCCTTTGACATGGATGTAGCCCATAACATGAATTTACCCAATGAGAAATTAATTAATCCAGACAAACATTTGAGACCTAGTATGTGCTAGGATTAAATCTTCATTTGCAACAACTAAACTACACACACAAACACACACACACACACACACACACACACACACACACACACACACATATATATATGTCTTTGTTGAAAAAATCAATTAGCAAAACCCTGAACTCTCATACTTTTTGTTTTTAGAATCACATTTTTATGTGGATGTTTCTGTATTCCTCTAATCAGTTACTTCTCGCAAACACACACACACACACACACACACACACACACACACACACACACACACAGAGTTTTGTTTCCTAGTTACATAGATTGACCCAAAGGAGAACAGATGAAATGGGTTGAATAGCTGCTGTGGAATGATCAATTCTTCTCACAACCTTTCTTGAGGGCAAGGCAGAGCTTGGTAGAGGGTGTTTAAGTGGACTGCATGATCAATATACGATCAATAGAAAGTTCTCACTGCTTCCCCATTTCTCATTCTCCCCCGAAAAAATGAAAGACCTACAGTTTGATCCCCACCTTCAACATATAGTAACTTAAACATCAAAGAGAGGTTTTAGGAATGGGTTTTATACTTATGAAGGAAAAAGAAGCTTCCTATGACTTTGTTGGCAACAGATAAAAGCACAGAATCAAAATAACCTAGATAAACTGCCTACAGAGCTCATCCATAAAGTCCAGGAATTTTGCTCAAAATAAGTTTAAGGCAACATCGTTAGAGAAACAATAACCCAATTTGTCTATTAAGTTGACCAATGAGAAGCCCATACTTACATTTTTAAACTTCCCCAAAAGCCCAACAATGGCTGACTTTATATCTGTTCATCTCCTGGGTCTGCATGCCAGATTGTTCTATGGAGATAGCTTGCTCTGTTCTCTCATGTGTCATGTTCAACTCTCATGAGGTGATCGCCTCAAAGCTTTCACCTATTGTCTGGCTTCAGAGTGGAGACAGATATTTTTGTCAACTGCTCATTGCCAACTTGGGAATCAATAAGCAGAAACTTTTATATTCTGACTCAATCTTTCTCTGTGTAATAGTACATACACACACACACACACAAAGATGCAGATACACACACACAGAGTATAGGGAGTGTCTTAGAGAGAGCAGTTTAAGGCAGTTTGAAATGGACATAAATAAAAGTCAAAAGTATCACTTCCACTGCAAGCACTGGGATTAGAGTCAACATTGCTCTCACTCAGATGTTTGCAAATGCTTCCTAACTAAACATCTTGCTTCAGTCCTTGCCTATTCTCCCTCAAAGTAAAATCCAAGGTCTTTATCTACATTGACCTACATGGCCCTGCATGATCTGTTCTGGAACTTCAGTTCTCAATATTCTTCCTTTCACTTTACTCCATGTCTTTGCTTCTGTCCCCCAAGCATGACAAAATTAGTCACACTTACAGTCTTTGCCCTTGTCCTTCCTTCTGCTTAGAATAGTCCTTTAGATATCTATATGGGCCAATCCCTCACCAACTTCAGGTCTCTGGTCAGTTGGCACTTTATTAGTGAGGATTTCTCTAAACTTTTCTATTATAAACTTAAACTTTTTCTGTGTAAAATAACAATGCCGATATATCACTCCCTATTTCCTTTTCAATTATATTATTTTTCTAAGTCACTTATCACTTCCAGTTACACTATATTATTTACTTATTATACTTCTCCCTAATATAATATAAGCTCCATGGGACAGATATTTTTTGACTGCCGAATCTCAGACATCTAGAACATAGAAGGCATTCACCAAATATTTGTTGAATTGATGAATTCATAAATGAATGAATAGATAGCATTTAAAGACTTAACTGAAAACATGGGATTAACACTAAAGAAACATAAAATGAGAGTGAACCAAAGGCCCTGGATTAAGATGAAAAATAAAAGTGACTAAACTCTGGTCACAATACCAAGGCAGATGTGTTTGAGACATCACAGAGATTGGGCCAACCTTGAAGGCATGCAACCTGGACATTTCCTCACAGAATCAATGGGAATAAAATTGAGCAACAGATATCAAGGCAGAGGTCACAGGATGAAAGAAAGTAACATGATAAATGAGAGGGCTGAGGGTAAGATATAAAAACAATTTGGCACATGAAACAGTGGAGTGAATGACATAAAGTGCTGGGTACTGGATGAATTAAGCCAGGTGGTTCAGGTACTTTGAATCCAGTGACCAGAGCAGAAGTAATAGGCAAGGTACAAGTTCACATTGGAGGGCCAGGGTTTGATTACAGAAAAACAGACCAGGCAGAAGACTTAGGTAGAAGCAGAATCCAAAATGAAAGCAACATTTGGTATCTGTGTTTCATTTGGGAAAATGTTAATGGGTAGAAAATTGGCACATGGGAAGACCAAGACCAAATTTTCAGTATCCAGTATAAGTGGATATGTCTGCACAACTAGGCAAGTATTATAAGACTCCTATTGCCAGTGAGAGGTTATCTGTTATCTGGACACATCAGAAACTCTTGTCTACTTTAACAAGGCAGACAAAGCCTGCTCCCCAAGATGTGACTGCTTCTCTTACTTTATAGAGAAAATACAAGCCATGCATGAGAACTCCTGCATCTTCACCATATCAGTCCCTAACTTAATATTCTCATTGGATACACATCCACATATCCTTCCTTTCCTTCGATTGCAAAAGGAAAAGTATCTATCTATCTATCTATCTATCTATCTATCTATCTATACACATTTTTTTTTGAGTTGGAGTCTCACTCTGTCACCCAGACTGGAGTTCAGTGGCACACTCCCAGCCACCATAGCCTCAACCTGCTGGGCTTCGGCGATCCTTCTGCCTCAGCCTTCCTAGTAGCTGGAACTACAGTCATGTGCTACCACACCCGGCTAATTTTTTTGATTTTATTGTAGAGATGAGGTCTCGTTTCCCAGATGGTTTTCGAACCCACGGGCTCAGACAATCCACTCACCTCAGCCTTCCAAAGTTATGGGATTACAAGCTGAGCCACTGAGCCTGGCAGTATCTGTATTTTTATCAAAAACGAATTCTGCATATTGTGTTTCTTTTTTACAAGGACTTTCAGTTATCTTTTCTGTGATAAACATAATTCTAAGATAGTCTCTAAGATTTGTGCTCACTTAGTGTATTCCTTGTATGATTCCTACCTCTTGAGTATGGGTAGGACTTGTGAAGACAGTAGTAATGGGATAGTCACTCCTCATGTGTTTCGTAAAATATCTAAGACTCCATTGTATCATACTGGAGAGATACTCTCCTATTGGCCTTGTAGAAGTAAGCTTCTGTGTTGTACAAGGTCCATATGGCTAGTAACTGGGAATAGCCTCTAGGATCTAAGAGTTTACAGCTAGCAAGGAAACAGGAACCTCAATCCTACAACTGCTATGACCTGAATTCTGCAAACAACCTGAGGAAGCTTGGATGAAGATGAACTTGAAGCCCCAGGCCAATACGTTGATTTCAACCTGTTGAAACCAAGAGCAGAGGACCTGAGAAATCCATGTCTGGACTCTTGATCCACAAAAACTGCAAGATGATAAATTTATGATTTTTTAAGTTGCCAAGTTTGTGATAATTTATGGGATATTAATAGAAAACAAATACCGATTTTGATATCTAGAAGTAAGGTACTAGTAAAAGTGTGGGAGCAGTTTTGGAATTGGATGATAGGAAAAATTTGGAAGAATGTTAAAAGAATGATGGAGAAAGCCTAAATCACCTGGAACAAACTGTTAGTAGAAATATGGATTTAGGGATGGTGCTAGTGAAGGCTCAGAAGAAACTGAGGAAGATGTATTGAAAACTGGAGGAAGGGAAATCCCTGTTATATAGTAGCAGAAAACTTAGCTGAATTGTGTGCTGCAGTTGGGTGGAAAGCAGAACTTATGATGAACTTAAATATTTAGCTAAAACAATTTTCAAGCAAACTGTTAAAACTACAGACTAGTTTCTTCTTGCTGCCTATAGTAAAACACAGGAAAAAAAATTAATTGAAGCAAGAACTGTTAAACAAATACACTTCCTTCATCTACAACATCAGTGTCTCTCTTTTTGAAAGGATGATTCTCATTAGCACACAAATGCAATTTAAAGATCTAAAAATCTATCTTCCATATGACCCAGCAATCCCCCTTCTGAAACTACACTGGGAGGAACTCAAATCATTCTACAAAAAAGATACCTGCACATGCATTTTTATTGTAGCAGTATTCACAATAACAAAAACATGGAACCAACTGTGCTGCCCACTGAAAGGGACTGGATTTTAAAAATGCAGTACATATACATGATGGAATATTACACAGCGATAAAGAAGGACAAAGTTATGGACTTCACAGCAACTTGGATGGATTTAAAATTCATCATGCTCAGGGATCCATGTTCTCACTCAAAGTGGACCCTGAACATTTATCATAATACTACATGAAAGGTATTGGCAGTAGTGGATCACTGCCAAGGGAGGTGGCCACATAACACTAATAAGGCCACATAACACTAATAAGGGTACCTGATCCCAAACCAGGTGCAGTGAGGACCAACGAGAAGCCCAAACTTTGCCTGTATGATGACCACTTATGTAAGTAATCCTGAATCGTACCCCACATCTTTAAAATTAAAAAGACAAAAAAAACCAAATATTCTTTAATTATTTCTTCCGTCTTTAAAAAAGAAAAAAGAGGAAGACTGAGGCAGAAGGATCGCCGAAGCCCAGCAGGTCGAGGCTGCGGTGGCCGGGAGCGGCCTCTGCACTCCAGTCTGGGCGACAGAGTGAGACTCCGACTCAAAAAAAAGAAAAAAAAAAAAGAAAACCTTCATTGACCCAATAATTTCCTCCAGCTTTTACCCATTTTTTGCTTCCCTTGACAAAAAGTTTCTAAGTTTCTACTTTTATGTTTATTTTTTCATCACACATTCTTTCTCAACATACTCCATTGTTTTCTGCCCCATTACTTCATCAAAATTGCTTTCATGAAATATATCAGTAACTTATTTGTTGTAGTTTAATCATATTATGTGACCTTTCAGTGTCATATAGTAAAATTAACCCAGTCCCTTATTTGTGAAACATTCTTCTTACTCATCTGTGACATAACACTCTCTTGGTTAGCCCCTTACCTTTCAGATACTGTTTTCTTTATTTTTCCTTCCTTCCTTCTTTTCTTGCTTTCTTTACTTCCATTCTCTTTTCTTCCTTCCTTTCAATTCCTTCCCTCCCTTCCATTCATCTCTTTCCCCTTCCCTTCCTCTCTTCGTTCCTATTTCCCTCTCTCTCAGTCTGCAGTCTGGCTCTCTCTCTCTCTCTCTCTCTCTCTCTCGCTCGCTCTCTCTCCACCTCTCCGCCCACTCCCTCTTTTCTCCATGATTGGCTCAATAGTGGCTCTGTAGCTTGGTCCTGGGCAATTTTCTTTAACTAAATTCTAAGTGATTATTTTAATCTCATAACTTTAAGACCAAACCCTGTTCCTGAATCCCATACTCTATCTTCTTGATCTTTTCATCTTGATGTTTCATGAGCATCTTAAAATTAAAATCCAAAACATAACTTATAACTTCTTTCTTAAGCTCATTGCTATTTCAGTCAATAGTACCTTTACTCACACAATTGCTGAATCCAGAAGCCTTTGAATTATTCTTGACTTCCTGTATCTCCCCTGATTCCTACCTTCAATCACCCATCAGATACTCTATAGATTTATCCAATAATGCATATCTAAAGTCTGTCCATCTTTCCAATCACCATCTTTCTATTTGAACTCATGTCTTCCCTCCATCTTCTACATAGCAGTCAGAGTGGGTCTTCTCATCCGTATGTCTGATTTTACGCCCCCACTCAAAACTTTTGGAAGACCTCCTATTGCACCTAGAAAAAATGTCAAAGTCTCTAAGGCCCTGTATTTTGTGATCCCTGACTGCCACTCTGCATTCACGTTTTACCATTTTTTCCCTTAGCTCCTTTTGCCACTGCCACACCGTTATTCTTTTCTTCCTAGCATGTGTCAAGTTCAATGTGTCAAGTTCCAGCTTCTGGGCTATTCTTTCTATAAGAAATCTTTGTTTACCCACTCTTAACCTGTCCCTGTCCTAATCATATTTTATATCCCAGGCTAAATTTTATGCCTTCAAAAGGCCTTTACTAAGCTCCCACACAAAATCCTATCTGCCTACTATCACTTTTTTTTGGCTCTAAGTGTATTTTCTCAGTAGCTCCTTTTCATTGTTTAAAATTTTAAACTGGAAATATTTAATTAATGCCTATATCCACTATTAGGCCATAAACTCAGCAAAAACTAGAAATATTTCTGAATTGTTCATTATCATAACTCGTGTCTTACAGTGTGTGATACACAGTAGGTACTCAGTAAATGTGTGTTAAATGAAACTGCTGATGATGTCAAGAAAACAAAGAGCTAAATCCTTTGAGCAGTTCTAATAATTCTAACAAATCATCTGGATAATTGCCTTTCTTTCCCAGCCACTAATTTCTAGGTGATTATTTACAACAGGCCTTCTTAGACTTTAGTAAGATGGCAGAATAGAAGGTTCCAGTCCTCAAACCCCCTAGAAACACCAATTTTAAGAACAACTTACAGACAAAAATATCTTTATAAGAGCTCACCAGTCCAACTGAAAGGTTCTAGCATACCACTGGAGTAAAAAATCTGCTAATAGATACATTAAAAAGCATAAGAAAAATAGTTTTAATTTACCCAAATCTTCACACCCCCCCCCAAAGGTGACACAGATCAGTGACAAGAGAGACCCATTTGGCTATAATTCTTCCCATGGAGGAAAGTGAGAACATAGGGAGTGAATACCCAACTCCCCTGGCTATGTGAATGCTGTACAGAAGATCCAGTACTATCTTACCCTACCCCAAAACACTGAGGAGGTCAGCATGGCACAGTCATCTGGGGGAAGCTAGGAGCAAGAAAAAGGAGCAGGGAATGACAGCAGCCTGCACACAGATCTCAACAACTATCCACAATCCTACTGACCAGCTTGCAGACTAAAAAAGGAACCCCACCCATGCAGATTCCACCTAATAACCTGATGCCCACACCTAGCACTTCACATCCTCCCCAACAGGTAATGTCCTGCACTCTACTACAAACAGTATACACAGTCCCTTACAGATAGCACATGCAATCCTCAGCAGATGGTAGATGAAAACCCCACAAACAGCAAACAGATATCAGCAATTGACTCAACTCAGCTAGATTGGGAGATAATGTACAATAGCAAATATTTCAGGGTATTGCCCTAGGGGAAATAAAAGGGTGTCTTATAGCATCCAGTCTGGATTAGCAGGATTAATGGAAGGCACATAATCCTAAAACTTCCCCTCCAAAGAGAAAAAAAAAAAAGTGGATGAAGATATCCATAGAAAAGGAATGGCATAACACCCAGAATTCCTACCCAGGATGACTGGTGAGGTATTTTCTCTTCCAAAGTCATTCAGCAAAGTTTGGAAGAGGTGAATACTTCTAGAAATACAATATTTGTAGAAGACATCAATGCAATATTTCAAAGAACACAAAACATCAAGAAAACATGACACCACCAAAAGAGCAAAACAAAGCTCCAGTGACTGCCCACAAAGAAATTGAGATTTACAAATTCCACAACAAAGAATTCAAAATAATCATCTTAAAAAAGTTCAATGAGCTACAAGAGAACACAGGCAACTAGGCAAAATCACGTCATCAGTACATGAACAAAACTGGAAGTTCAACAAAGAGATAGAAACCATAAAAAATAATCAAACATAAATTCTAGAGCTGAGGTTTGCAGTAAAAATTCAATACTAAAAAATTCAATAGACGGTTTCAAGAGCATACTCATTCAAGCAGAAAAAAGTGTAGACTTAAAAACAGATCATTTGAAATTATCCAGAAGAACAAACAAAAAAATGAAAAAGTGAAAAAAGTCTGTGATATATATGGGACACTATCAATTCTACAAAATATACATTATGGGAGTCCAAAAAGGAGCAGAGACAGAGAAAGAGAAAGCAAGTTTATTTAAATAAATAATAACAGAAATATTCCCAAATCAAGGGAGCAAAATAAGCATCCAGATCTATGAATCCCAAAGAATTTTAAGTAAATAGCACATATAGAAATCTTCACGTAGACACATCATAATCAAATTGCCAAAAGTCAATAAAAAGCAGTGTGTGGATTGGGGAAATAATGGCCAAAGAATATCAAATTACACTTAAACAAGGAAATAAATTCAAGAGATCTACTGTACATAATGGTGACTACAGTTAATAATACATCGTATACTTGAAAATTGCTAAAAGAGTAGGTTTTAAGTAGTCGCACCACAAAAAATGGTAAGTATGCATAGGCATATGAGGTAATTTGTGTTAATTAACTTGATTTAGTCATTCCACAGTTGTATGCTATATCTATATGTATATATATATATATGATTTTTTATTTGCCAATTTAATGTGTCAATGACAAAAAAGAATGTTGAATGCATATAGAGAAAAGTAAATTATCACATACAAGAGAATACTTTGAAAGTATCAGTGGATTTCTCAGCATAAGCTTTCAGGCCAGGAAACAATGAAGTGATATATTCAACATGCTGAAAGAGAAAAAATAATTACCTATAAAGAACACTTTACATGACAAAGCTATCCTTCAGAAATGAAAGAGTGGTAAGGACTTTTCCAAACAAATAAAGCTGAGGAAATCTGATGCCCCACAAAAAAGTTTTTCAAGTAGAAATAAAAGGACGCTAATTAGCAACACAAAACATATAAATTTCACTGATAAAGCCAATTATATACTCAAATTCATTTTATTCTAATACTGCAATGATGTAAAACACTTTTAATGCAAATATAAATGCTATAAAAAATCTTAAAATAATTATAGCTACAATACTTTGTTAATAGGTACACAATAAAAATGGTGTAAATTGTAACATCAATGACATAAATGTGGGAAAGGGAGAAGTGCAATTTTGTATGCAAAGTCAAGTTGTTATTAGCTTAAAATAGAATGTTATAAATATAAGACATTTTGTATAAGCCTCATGATAATCTCAAAGAAAAAATCTGTAGTAGATATAAAAAAATATAAATAGAAAAGTCAAAGCATATCACTACAAAAAAAATCAAATCTAGCCGGGCTTGGTGACTCAGCCTGTAATCCCGCGTCTTTGGGAGGCTGAGGTGAGTGGATTGCCTGAGCCCGCGGGTTTGAGACCCGCCTGGGCAGGCGAGACCTCATCTCTACAATAAATCAAAAAATTAGCCGGGTGTGGTAGCTTGCGCCTGTAATTCTGGCTACTCGGAAGGCTGAGGAGGAAGGATCGCCGGAGCCCAGCAGGTCGAGGCTGCGGTGGCCGGGAGCGGCCACTGCAGTCCAGTCTGGGTGACAGAGTGAGACTCCAACTCAAAAAAAAAAAAAAAATCAAATCTCAAGACACAAGGAGGAAGAAAGGAACTAAAAACAAAAAATAATTTTTAAAATAGCAATAATAAGTACTTATCTACCAATAATTAATCTAAATGTAAATGAATTAAATTCTCCAGTCAAAAGATTTACTTAAGCTTTAAGGACACACATAAGCTGAAAGTAAAAGAATGCAAAAAGATATTTTATAAGAAAGGTCAACAATAGAGAGCAAGGGTGGTTATACTTATATCAGACAGTCTAAAATTGCCAAAAGGGACAAAGAAGGCCATTATATAATAATAAAGGGTTCAATTTATCAAGAAGATATAACAATTGCAAATATATTTTTGCCCAACATTGAACTATCTAAATATATAAACACAATTGAAAAGAAAAATAACAATACAATAATAGTAAGGAACTTTAATACCATACTTTACATAATGGGTAGATAATCAAGACAAAAAAATCAATAAGAAAACAATAGAATTAAACAACACTATAGATCAAAAGTACCCAACAGATAGATATAGAACATTCAGTTCAATAATAGCAGAATACATATTATTCTCAAGCTCTCATTGCACATTCTCCAGTATAAATCATCTATTAGGCCACAAAGCAAGTCTCAACAACTTTAAAAAGATTGAAACAAAATTAACCGGGTGTGGTAGCATGCACCTGTAATTCCAGCTACTCAGAAGGCTGAGGCGGAAGGATCGACGGAGCCCAGCAGGTCAAGGCTGCGGTGGCTGGGAGCAGCCACTGCACTCCAGTCTGGGCGACAGAGTGAGACTCCAACTCAAAAAAAAAAAATTGAAACAATATGTATCAGGTAATTTTTCTAACCATAATGGTATGAAACTAGAAATCAATAACAGGGAAAATTGGAAAAATTACAAATATGTGGAAATTAAACAACACACTCCTGAACAATAAATGAGTCAAAGAAGAAATTTTAAAAAATATATTGAGATAAATAAAAATGGATAAACAGCATTGCAAAATGTATGGTATGCAGCAAAAACAGTTATAATAGGGAAGTTTATTGTGATAAATATATACATTAAGAAAAAAGCAAACTGATTTTAGCAGCACAATAAAATGATTATACAACATGATTAAGTAGTATCCCCAGAATGCGAGGATGGTTCAACATATGAAAATCTATAAATGTGACACATCCCATTAACAAAATTAAAGGTAAACATCAAATGATCATCTCAATAGATTCAGTTAAAGCATTTGACAAACTTCAAAATCTTTTAATATTAACAAGCTTTTCCTCTAAATCAGGAACATGACCCAGATGTTCATTGTCACCCCTTTGATTCAACATTGTGCTAAAAGTTCTAGCCAGAACAATTATGCAAGCAAAAACAAACAAACAAACAAACAAACAAATAGCATTTAACATACAAAGTAAGAAGTAAAATTGTCTCTGCAGATGAGAGGATCTTTTATACAGAAAATACCATCAAAAAACTGCCAAAACTAGTAAATGAATTTAGTATGGTTGCAGGATACAAAAACTTACAAAAATTAGTTGTGTTTCTATATAATAACAATGAACATTCTAAAAGAACTGAAGAAAATAATCCATATTACAGTAGTACCAAAAACAAAAAAATACTTAGAAATATATTTAATAAGGGAGGTAAAAGATTTGTATACTTAAAACTATAAAACATCGATGAAAGAAATTAAGATAATACAAACAAATGGAAAGATATATCATGCTTATGTATTAGAAGAATTAATGCTGTCAAAATGTCTATATAAGTAAAATGATCTACAGATTCAATAAAATCCCTTCTAAAATTTCAATGATATTTTTCACAGGCAGAAAAAATCTTAAAGTCTTATAAAACTGCAAAAGACTCAGAAAGAAGAATGTTGGAGACATCATACTTTCTGATTTCAAATTATATTATAAAGCCATGGTAATCAAAACAGCATAATGCATGCCTAAAAAACAGACACATATACCAATGAGATAGAATACAGAACCCAAAGCTAAACATATCCTATACAGTCAACTAATTTTGGAAATGTTGTCAAGAATAAACAATGGGGAAAGGATAGTTTCTTCAATAAATGGCATTGGGAAAACTGTGTATTTACAGACAAAACAATAAAATAAACTCATATTCTACATCATAAAAAAATTAACTGCAAATGAATTAAAGACGTAAAAGTATAAGATCTGAATTCATTAAACCTTTCCAAGAAAACATAGTCAAAAAGCTCCTTAACATTGTTCTTGGCAATAATTTTTTGGAAATGACACCAAAAGCACAGGCAACAAAAGAAAAATATACGTGAAATAACAAACTATAAGGCTTCCACACAACAACCACAACAACAAATCCACAAAATGAAAAGACAACCTAAGGAATGGGAGAAATATTTGCAAACTACATGCTATGGTCTGAATGTATCATTTTCAAATGAGTATGTTAAAATGCTACCCCTACCCCCAATATGAGATGATTAGGAGATAGAACCTTTGAAAAGTAATTAAAATTAGATATGGTAATGTGGGTGTAGGCCTCGTGAATGGCATTAATGCCCTTATAAGAGTCACATGAGAGCTTGCTTCTTCTTTATGTTCTTTGCCATGTGAGAATACAAGGATAAGTAGATAGTCTATAACCTCAAAGAGGGCTCTCATCAACACCTGGGCATGGTGGGACCCTAATCTTGGACTTCCAACTTACAGAACTGTGGAAAATACATTTTTGTTTTTTATAAGCTACCCAATTTATACTATTTTGTTATAGCAGCTCAAGCTGATTAGACATCATATTTCTGATAAGAGTCAATATCTAAAATATTTAAGGAACTCCTATAGCTCAGTGGCAAAACCTCCAAATAACCCAACTAAAAATGAGTAAAGGATCTGAATAGATATTTCTTCAAAGAAGACAGACAAATGACTAACAAGTATATGAAAAAATGTTCAACATCACTATCATCACGTAAATGTAAATAAAGATCACAGTGAAATATCACTTCACACCTGCTATGGTAACTATTATTTTTTCAAAGATAAATGTGGGCAAGAATGTGGAGAAAGGTGATCCTGGTACACTGTTGGTGGAAATGTAAATTAATATAGCCATTATGGAAAACAGTATGGAGGTTCCTCAAAAAATTAAAAATAGAACTACTATATGACCCGGCAATCAAACTTCTGGATATTTATCCAAAGGAGTGGAAATCAGAATCTCAATGAGATATCTGTGTCCATGCCATAAGAGATACGATACTAGTGGAACCTCATCAAACTGAAAAGCTTCTGAAAAGCAAAAGAAACCATCAAGAGAGTGGAGAGACAGCACACAAAATGCGAAAAACATTTGCCAACTGTATATCTGGCAAAGGACTAACATCCAGGATATACAAGGAACTCAGACATGCCAAAAGGAAAAAAAAACAGCACCATTAAAAAGTGGGCAAAAGGCATGAATAGACACTTTTCAAAAGAAGATATACGGTCAGCCAACAGACACATGAAAAAGCACTAAGAGTCGGGCTCAGTGGCTCAGCCTGTAATCCCGTGCCTTTGGGAGGCTGAGGTGAGTGGATTGCTTGAGCCCGCGGATTCGAGAACCACCTGGGAAACTTGGCGAGACTTCATCTCTACAATAAATCAAAAAATCAGCCAGGCATGGTAGCACATGCTTGTAATTCCAGCTACTCGGAAGGCTGAGGTGGCAGGATCTCCAGAGCCCAGCAGGTGGAGGCTGCAGTGGCCGCTCCCGGCCACTGCACTCCAGTCTGGGTGACAGAGTGAGACTCCAACTCAAAAAAAAAAAAGAAAAGAAAAAGCACTCAGCCTTACTAATCATCAGAGAAATGCAAATCGAAACCACATTGAGATACCTCCTAACTCCAGTAAGAATGGTTATCATTAATACAACAAACAATAACAGATGCTGGTGAGAATGCGGAGGAAAAGGAACGCTTCTCTATTGCTGGTGGGAATGCAAACTAGTGCAATCTCTTTGGAAGACAGTGTGGCGCTTTCTGAAAGAATTAGACATTGATCCTCCATATGACCCAGCAATCCCCCTCCTGGGAATATACCTGGAGGAACTCAAATCATTCTACAAAAAAGATACCTGCACATGCATGTTTATTGCAACATTATTCACAATAGCAAAACATGGAACCAACACTGCTGCCCAATGAACTGGATTTTTAAAAAGTGGTGCATATACACAATGGAATATTTTGCATCCATAAAGGATAAAATTATTTGAACTTCAAAGCAATTTGGATGGATTTAGTGTCTACCATACTCAGTGATCTATCACCAAAACAAAGAACAGAGTATCACATGTTCTCACTCACAAGGGGACCCTGAACATTTACCATAATACTATAAGAAAGGAATTGGTAATAGCAGGATATTGCTGGGGAGCAGGTGAGGGGGAACTCAACATCAATAAGGGTACCTGATCGCAAACCAGGTGAAGTGGGGACCAAAGGGAAGACCAAACTTTACCTGTATAATGACCACTTGTATACCTAATCCTGAATGGTACCCCACATATTTTAAATAAAATAAATTTTTGAAGAGATAAAAAGAAACATAATTTTTAAAAATATATATATAAAGAAAAAATAAAGCAATATCTTAAAAAATGAGATATCTGCATCCCCATGTTCAATACAGGATTATTCACAATAGCCAAGCTGTGGAAACAATCTAAATGTCCCTTGACAGATGAATGGATAAAAAAATCCTGCTATTTGCCACAATGTGAATGAACCCGGAGGCCATTATGCTAAGTGAAATAAGTCAGTTATCTGTATGATCTCACTTATATGTGGAATCTAGAATATTCCAACTCATAGAAGCAGAGAGTAAAATAGTGGTAGCCAGAGGCTAGGAGGGGAAGGTGGAGAGGGTTTGATGGTCAAAGGGTACAAAGTTTCAGTTGTACAAGAAAAATGAGTTATAAAGTTCTACTATATGACATTGAATTATAGCTACCAGTACTGTACTATATTTTATACTTAAAATTTGCTAAGAGAATATATTTCATGTTAAGTATTCTTACCACAAGTAATAATAATAATGGAGACAAGAGGAAACTTTGGAAGGTGATGGGTGTGCCTATGGCCTTGATGGTGGTGATGATTTCCTAAGTGCATACTTATCTCCAAACTCAATGGGTTGTATGAATTAAATATGTATAGCTTTCTACATGTCAATCACATGTTAATAAAATGGTGTAAAACACATAGAAATTAAGTTTTTTGTCCTCATTAATGATGACACATATGTGTAATCTTGGTCAGTTGTTTAGACTACCTACAGATACCATAACTTGGGCAACGCTTTGTTTCAGTGATCTAAATCTGAACACATATGTTTTTATCATTATAAGTTTCCCATAATACATCTAGCATATATTAATAACAGGCAGCCATATCCTCCCTGAATTGTATCAATCTACCCTAAATTGTATCAATATATAATTTATCTATGCCCCAAGTGTGCTCACATCAAGAAACAGGAAGAAGTACGAAGGAGCCAATATCTCAGTTTTACTGTAGTTTTCATTGTAATTCACACTTAGCCCCTTCCCTTAAGGAAATGCTTGTATGTGTGTGTATGTATGTGTGTGTGTATATGTGTGTGTGTATGTATATGCACACACACATATTTTAACCTCATATAGCTCTTTTGATACTGGTACTGGAGATTATAAGAATAATAAGGCAGAGAGAATCTTCACTCTCTGATCTCAGGCTAATACTGTAGCTAACCAACCACCATATAATATGTACACACAGGTAAAACCTGTATATACATATCTATAAAACAGAGAAAATAAGTGTAATTGTGTCTTTTATATTTTGTGACCCCCAACATTTTATAAAGTCTTTGTAACTACCACAATTATATTAATATTAATTAGATAGGCAACTTCACATTAAAAAGAGAAAGTATGTTTTCTTACCATTATACCAAGGTGAGGAAGTGACATTTTGTATAACAACAGCAAAATGGTTTTCACAGATTTTTAGCAAATTCAGATTTTTTTCTAATGCTGCATTATGAGCAAGGCTTGCAGTCAGGCTCTGGAAGGCTATTCGAATAAGGTAATTAAATTCAATCTGTGCACTGACTGGCACAGAAGGTGAGAAGAGAAGAAGTCCTACCTGCCAGCGATGCTCTCAGTTGCTGTGACAACCAGATTTGAGAAACTGGATAAAATCAAACATAGAAAGTCCCCAATCTAAAGCTGCCCACTTTCCCAGTCAGAGGTATACATCAATGACTCTTGCTCATTTCGTGCTGGGAAATGTCCACAAAGTAACCTGTAAACCTCTGCCCCCCTCTGAAAACTCTGTCCTCTTCATCACTGCTGGAGTCAGTGTTGGTGCAATCAGAAATATCAGTCTCTCCACCCATCGCCACTCAACCCAAAGCCTCTCAGTCATTGATGATCTTGTTCTACCTCCACTATTGTTCTTTATTTTTCTTTCATTGGAATTTATTCTTTGCTTTAAGAAAGCAAGAAGTGTATGCCTATGACCAAAATCGAGAAAATACTGATATATAATAGATTTTATCCAGTTGTACAATGTTGGCTGGTTGTTTTTTCTTTTTAAAAGGTGTTTTTTAAATAATGTCATGATACTATGTTATGAATAAAACTATTAAGTACTATGCAATTTCTAAGTTTGACACTATGATGGCAGGGAAAATGTTCCTATGTCTACTCATTCCTAATAAATACTATCTGGAATGTTGTGTTGAATCATGTTGATAACACTGAAATCCAGCACGTCACAGTTTGTTAAAGATCTCTAAAAGCTCTATGCATGACCATCGAATGACTACTAAATTTCCTGTGCTGTGGCTACACAGAAAGAAAAATTATGAGTGAATTGCTTATAAAGACCAGAGCTTCACCTTAGCAAAGACCACAGTTTATGTCTTCAGATCACTTCATCTTATGTCGCCCACGTTTTCTTAGTAGCACCTGAAAATTATATGTATTTCAATATCCCCATTTTCATCAAAACCTTCTCACATTTTCTTTTTATTTTTTTTTAAAATCAATACTTTTTATTCTGATGTTGTGGGGTACAGTTAAGGGTTAGATATACAAGTATACTTCATCAGGCACCCTTGTTGATAAGAGGTGACTCCCCATCCCCAGACAGATGTTTACTACCCGTAATCCCATCTCCCTTCCCCTCCCCCCGCATAGTTTCCCACCAATCTCAGTCATTTTCTTATGGTACTACGTTGGATGATCAAGGTCCACTATATGAGTGAGAACAGGTGATAATCAGACCTTTGTTTCTGTGAGAGGTCACTCAGTATTATAGACTCTAGTTTCATCCAGATTGCTGCAAAATTCATGATTTTGTTCTTTTTATGGCTGCGTAGTATTCCATCGTGTATATGTACTACATTTTTTAAATTCAGTCCTCTTTTGATGGAGAGCATGGTTGCTTCCAGTTTCTTGCTATTGTGAACAAATGCTGTGATAAACATCCATGTGCAGTTATCTTTTTTATCGAGTGATTTGAGTTCTTCAGGGTATATTCCCAGTAGGGGTATTGCAGGGTCATATGGAAGGTTGATATATAGAGCTCTTAGGAATCGCCACACTGCTTTTCACAGAGGTTGCACTAGTTTACACTTCCACCAACAGTGTAGAAGTGTGCCCTTTTTGCCACACCCTCTCCCGCAGCTGTTATTTTTTGAGTTATTGATAATTGCCATTCTGACTAGAGTTATGTGGTATCTCAGT
>NW_007259386.1:209924-212234 GCF_000164805.1 Carlito syrichta
ATATTCTGCATGTGGTCAGCCAGTTTTCCCAGCACCATTTACTGAATAGGTTCTCCTCTCCCCAGTGGTAGGTGGTGGAGGCTTTGTCGAAGATGTATTGGTTGAGAAATTGAGGTTTTGCTTCTGGAATCTCAATTCTCTTCCATTGATGTATATGCCTGTTCCTATGCCAATACCAAGCTGTTTTGATGATTGTAGCTTTATAGTAAAGTGTGAAGTCTGGTAATGTGATACTGCCTGCTTTGTTTTTTTTACTGAGGATTGTTCTGGTATTCTTGGTCGTTTGTGTTTCCATATGGATTCCTTTGTTGTTTTTTCTAGGTCTGAGAAGAAGGTTGCTGGTAATTTGATCAGTATTGCACTGAATCTGTAGATTGCCTTAGGTAAGATGGACATAATCACAATGTTGATTCTTCCAACCCATGAGCATGGGATATTTTTCCACTTGTTTCTGTCATCTTTGATTTCTTTGAGCACAGTTTTGTAGTTTTCATTGTAAAGGTTTTTCACGTCTCTGGTTAGGAAGATGCCAACGTATTTCTTTTTTGTGTGTGTGGCTATTGTGAATGGAATTGTGCTTTTTATTTGGGTTTCTCTTTGCTTATTATTGGTGTAAAGACATGGGATTGTCTTTTGCACACTGAGTTCTTATCCTGAGACTTTGCCAAAGTCCTTTATCAGTGTAAGGAGGTTTTTGACAGATTCTCTTGGGTTTTCAAGGTACCCAATCATGTCATTTGCAAAGAGAGATAACTTGACTTCCTCTTTTCCTATTTGGATACCACTGATTGCCTTCTCTTGTCTGATTGTTCTAGCCAGGACTTCCAATACTATATTGAACAGGAGGGGTGAGAATGGGCATCCTTGTCTTGTTCCAGTTTTCAGGGGAAATGGTTCCAATTTTTATCCATTTAGGAGTATGCTGGCTGTGGGTTTCTTATGGATGGCTTTTACTATTTTGAGGTATGTTCTCCATATGCCTAGATGTTTGTGGATTTTTATCAAGAAGGGGTGCTGGATTTAATCAAAAGCTTTTTCTGCATCTAATGATATAATCATGTGGTTTTTGTTTTGAGATCTGTTGATATATTTAATTACATTTATGGTTTTACGAATGTTGGACCAGCCTTGCATCCCAGGGTTGAAGCCTACTTGGTCGTGATGGATTATTTGTGAGAATCCAGTTTGCTAGGATCTTGTTGAGAATTTTAGCATCTATGTTCATCAAAGATATTGGCCTGTAGTTCTCTTTCTTTCTTGGGTCTTTACCTGGCTTGGGTATAAATGTGATGTTAGCTTCGTAAAATGATTTGGGGAGAGTTCCATGTTTCTCAATCGCCTAAAATACCTTCAGTAGGATTGGAATCAACTCCTCCTTAAATGTCTTGTAGAATTCTGTTGGAAAGCCATCTGCTCCAGGGCTTTTTTTATTGGATGTAGTTTTCTTATTACATAATCAATTTCCTTGATTGTTATTGCTCTATTTAGGGTCTCAATTTCTTCTTGTTTCAACCTAGGCAGGTTGTGTGATGACAGAAAGTCCTCCATTTCCTTGAGGTTTTCAAGTTTGTTTCCATACAAGTGTATATAGTAGTCTCTAATGATCTTTTGTATTTCTTCAGGGTCAGATGTGACTTCATCTTTTGTGTTTCTGATTGTGATTATTTGAGTTTTTTCTTTCTTTTTCTTGGTCAGTCTAGCCAGGGGACCATCGATCTTGTTTATCCTTTCAAAGAACTAGCTTTTTGTTTCATGGATTTTTTATGTTGTCTTTTTGTCTTCTATGTCCTGGATTTGGATTTTTATTTTGGTGATCTGGATTCTTCTGCTGAAATTAGGGTTTTGGTGGTCTTGCTTTTCCAGCTTTCTTAGGTGGCTTTTTGGGCTGTTAATTTGTATTCCTTCCATTTTCTTCATGTGCATTTGTAGGGATATAAATTCCCCTCTTACTACAGCTTTCATGGTGTCTCAGAGATTTTGGTAAGATGTTCCTTCATTTTCATTTGTTTCCAGGTATCTTTTGATCTCTGCTTTGATTTCATCATTGACCCAGGAGTTGTTTAGCATCATACAGTTTAGTGTTCATGTCTTTGTGGGTTTTGGGGGGTCCTTGTTGGTGTTAATGTTTATTTTTATTCCACTCTGGTCCGAGAAGGTACATTGTAAAATTTCGGTTCTTTTAAATTTGCTTATGCTTGATTTATGGCCTATTATGTGGTCGATCTTAGAATAAGTTCCATGTGGTGATGCATAGAATGTGTATTCTGTGGTCTTTGGATGGAGTGTTCTGTAGGTATCAATTAAGTTCAT
>NW_007259386.1:212650-213384 GCF_000164805.1 Carlito syrichta
GTAGTCCATTCACATTCAGGCTAATTATTGAAATGTGAGAGTCATCCCTATCATAGAGTTCTTATAAAGTTGTTGTTCTTCCACTTGGTTTTTTGTCTTTCTTTTGGTTTGGGGGTTGGTTCATTTTATTCTTTTTCCTGTACTCTTGTGAAGAACGTTGTTCTTTTTTACTTTTCTTCTGTGTTTAGTACTTTCTTTTTTTTTTGAGGTGGAGTCTCACTCAGTCACCCAGACTGGAGTGCAGTGGCCGCTCCCAGCCACCACAGTCTTGCCTGCTGGGCTCCGGTGATCCTTCTGTCTCAGCCTTCTGAGTAGCCGGAATTATAGGCATGTGTTTCCACACCTGGCTGATTTTTCGATTTATTGTGGAGATGAGGTCTCCCTGCTAGGCGGGTCTCAAACCTGTGGGCTCAAGCAATCCACACACCTCAGCCTCCTAAAGGCATGGGATTACAGGCTGAGCCACCAAGCCTGGCTTTTTTAGTACTTTCTCAAGTGTTTCATGTAGAGGTGGTTTGGTTGCAGCATAAGTTCTTAGGGATTGGATATCTGGGAAAGATTTTAATTCTCCCTTGCTGATGAAGCTTAACTTGGCTGGGTAGGTTATTCTTGGTTGAAATTGTTTATCTTTCACGACTTTGAAGATAGGCTCCACACTTTCCTAGCCTGCAGGGTTTCTGTAGATAAATCTGCTGCTATTCTTATTGGTCTTCCATGGTAGGTGATCTGGCCTT